>NC_036853.1:28569922-28715087 GCF_002910315.2 Salvelinus sp. IW2-2015 | reverse complement strand
GTCTTTGGGGTAAACACTGTTTGGGGTTATTTGTGGTTGTTTGGGGTAATTTGGGACACCGTGTTTGTGGTTGTTTTGGGGTGATGAAGGACCTGAACTGAACAGTACCGTACACAAGGAGGGCAGGACACTGCAAACAGCTAGGAAGAGGATGGCATTGTGTCACTTTATATCATTATTTCCATGGTTCTATTGCATGTCAATAATACTGTATAGACAACCTTTTTGGGGATTTTTTTTTTATTTTTTTATTTTTTCCGTTATTTTTACCAGGTAAGTTGACTGAGAACACGTTCTCATTTGCAGCATGCAAATGCAGATTTAAATACAGTTTCACCAAACTGTATTCAGGTTTTTACAACACCTGAAGCACTCCATAATTATCCTCCCCTTACGTCGTGGTCACGTGACATCTGTCAACAAACACCCACACAGGGCAGAGGTTAGCACTGATATCCCCCCTTCTGCTGATAACGCTACAACAATGGAATATTAGTTATTCACTGGCATCGGATGCACCGTAATCAATCGAACATGAACAACTTTCCAGCCCCTGTTGCATTCCAGCCCTGTTGTGCCCTCATCTCGATTGACAAATAAAATAATATGCACTACAGCAGCATGGTGTCACGATCGTCTTGACTTGGAAGAGAGGACCAAAACGCAGCGTGTGAAAAATACATTCTCTTTTATTAGAGAGACGAACAACGAACAAACAAAACAACAAACTGACGACCGTGAAGCTATATAAACAAATGGTGTGACACTGACACTACACAATGACATAGAAATTACCCACAAACGCATAATGCCTATGGCTGCCTAAATATGGCTCCCAATCAGAGACAAATGAAAGACAGCTGTCTCTGATGAGAACCACTCAGGCAACCATAGACATACCTAGACACATTCACTAAACACAACCATACACATAAACCCAACACCCCTTTACCATATAACCACCCAAGACTAGACAAAAACACAAACATTCCCCATGTCACACCCTGACCTAACTAAAATAAAGAAAACAAGAATACTAAGGCCAGGCGTGACAGTACCCCCCCGGGTACCCCCCCCCCCAAAGGGTGCGGACTCGCGCCGCAAAACCTAACACAGAAGGGGAGGGTCCGGGGTGGGCCTTCCTATGGCGGCGGCTCGGGTGCGGGACGTGACCCCCACTCCACATTGTCAATACAGCTTGGTGTCTCTGGTAGATCCTGGCTGACTGGCGGCCTCTCGCGAAGATCCTGGCTCTGGCGCTTGCGACCTGGCTGCGATTGGCAGATCCTGGCTGACTGGCCAGGTTTGAACTCGGCGATCTGAAGCCCTCGAACTGGCGCCATCGATCCGAGCGTCGCGAGGCATGGACGACTCCAGGACTGGCCTCGGCCCTCATAGAGTCGGACTGGCGGCTCATGGTGCCCTACTTTCGCAGAATAGGGTGGCTTCGCGCGACTGCACTGGTCTTGCCATCATGGCTGGCCAGGCGACAACTAGCTGGCTCGTCGTGCATAGCAGTGGCTGGCTGGCAAACTCTCGCGCGCCTGAGCTGCATGATGGGGGCAGAGTGGGCTGGCTGGCTGCTTCGAATAGGTCGGGTTGACCTGATAAGTTGTAACGGTAAAGTGCGCCGGCTCTGTTACGTGTAGGATTAGATATGGGCCTTATCTATGGCTGAGCTGGCGACGGCTATAGTAAGGTCCTTTCAAGACGATGTGATGGACTGCATGCACAGGTTGAAATGGCCTGGCGGCAAGACGACGATTTTCCATGCAGGAACCATGACGCTTTCATAGAGCGATACAGGGCTTGGCAGCATCAGATTTAACAGCTGGACGTTTGCATGGGCTCAACGTTCAAGTCAAGATTGGTTAATAGTGATGTATGTGGTGAGACAGTGAATTGGAGTAAGGGTTAGCTTGGATAGTGGAGTAGATAGGTGACAGGAGTGAGGAGGCTGGCAGCAGTGTATGCTGGACGAACTGCATGGCAAGCTGCTCCGGACAAGTGGTGGGCATGGCCCATATCTTGATTGGCAGCTCGACTCAATGCGCAGGATCATGCAAGAACCCGCAGTGAAGTTGTCACAGTCCTGTCATAAGGGATTCGATGAGTACTGAATAGGAAGAATGTCGATGAAAGTAAATAATTCTAGCAGTGGCATAGGCATATGCGGACGGAAGGAGGCCATTTGACGACGACGTAAGCGTGGTGCTGGCCCCAGGGAGTGTGTGTTCCTGCCTCTAGTAGTCGTCCGCAGCTAGGTTACCCTGGGCTAAGGCCTGGACGACGGAACTTGCGGAAATTGCTACGTTGAACGATGGCTATCTATCCAAGTGCAGTGTCTGGGCTAGCAGGTACTGCTGGCTGCTACATTCGTTACGCAGAGACTATGGCTGGCGAGCATACTGGCTTGCGTCAATGGCTGGCCCTGGGACAAGACTCTGGCTGCTCTATGGCTGGGACGTGCGAGGCTCACGTGTGCTGCTCCCACTGCAGGCATCGGCTGGCGAGCCGGCCTGTCAGGTACTGCGCATGCTCGGCCTGGCGACGCCTGGACCTGCTTCCTCGTTCTAGTGTCTGGGATTTATGGCTGCTGGCCTTGCTGTAGTCCGTCGACCTTGCTGGAGGGGAGGGGGGGGTGGGTGCGTGCTCCATGTCTGGTGCGATCGGCTCTGGCATGTCGGCACTACTGTCTGAGCGGATGGCTCTGGCTGCTCCTGTCTGGCGGATGGCTCTTGTGCTGCTCCTTGTCTGGCGGTAATGTGCTCTGGCGCTTTTATGTCTTTGGCGGATAGGGCATCTGGCGGTTCTTCCTGGGTCTGGCGAGAGAGGGTCTCGAATTCGACGGCTCCCTGTCTGGCGGAAGGCTTTGCGGGTCCTGTCTGCGAAGGGCACTGAGCGGCTCCTGTTCTGGCGGTGTACGGCTCTAGCGGCTCCTTGTCTGGCGGAAGGCCTCTGAAGGCTTCAGGTACAGACGGGCTCGGCTTTGAAGGCTCAGGACAGATCGGGCGGCTTTGAAGGGTTGCAGTTACACAGATCAGAGGCGGTCTTTGAATTGAAGGTCTGCGAGGACAGACGGGCGGCTTTTGAATGGAGCTCAGTGACGAGAGCTGAGAGCGGCGTTGTTTGAAGAGGTGCGTCAGGACCAGACGGGCAAGTTCAGGCGTGCTTGAATTGGCATGTATCCGAGAGTTGATGTTTAGTGATGTGAATCTAGGTTTATGTCCTATGGAATTCCTGAGTGGGTCTCAAGACATGCTGTCTTCCACTGATCGGACATTCTGCAGACTGCGCTCGTTGAGGCAGACTCGGACCTGGTTGTGTTGAAAGGCTGCAAGACAGACGGGTCACGGCTTTTGAAGAGGCAGGTACAGACCGGGCAGTTCAGGCCGGCGTTTGGCAGACGGACATGCAGTCAGACATTATGCGTGGTGTTGGCGCAGACGGGTACATGTTTCGAGTGGCGTGCCTTGATGGTTGACTAGAGGGGCACCGCAAGCTCTTGCAGCCAGCCCTTGAGTACGCAACTGTAGCGCTTCTAGACGGTCTCCGGGTGGCTGAGTTTTTGTTGGTTGGTAAAGCTGGTGGTATCCTTGTGCGCGTGGGTACATAATGCACACATAGCTCAGAGAGTGGTTAGTTTGCGGGGAGTAATGCGCAAACAGGGCATACCGCTCTGGCGTATTGAGGGTCCCTGGATGACCTCGCATTCATTACGGCCAATAGGTTCGGAGTAGAGTGCCGGACTCGAGTCGTACCAGGGGCCTGGGCACAACGCATCTCAGGGCGGTGCGGGCAGCAAGGAAGCAGTGGAATACTGATCCTGGAGACCGAACTTAGCGCATAGTGGGAGATGCCAAGGAACGGATGGTCCCACGGATGGGACAACAGCATTCTAGGGCTAGTGCGGAGGAGGAGGACAGGACGTATGGACTCTGGAGACACACATATAGGCCTAGCTGCGTGTGCCGGAACTGGTGTACCGGGCTGGGACACGCACCTGAAGGCTAGTGCGGGAGCAGGAACAGGCGAACAGGGCTCTGGAGACGCACAGGAGGCCTTGGTACGTGGTGCGGAACTGGAGACTGGTACGAGTGGCTGCCACAGAGAGTTTAGTACGTGGGGCTGCTACAGGACGCTGCAGGACTAGGTTAGGCCGTACAGGAGGCCTGGTTCCGTGGGACTGTCATTCCCAGAACGGTTAGCACGCACCTCAGGACGAGCATGGAGAGCTGACTCAGGTAACATCACTTCCCGCACACGCTCTGTCGGGTGGATTTTGTGCCTCACGCACCAACATAGCAGCTCCTCATTTCACTCTCCTCCAAACTCCCAATAAAATCCTTAACAGTCTCTGTATCATTCCCATTGCTCACCTCAAAATCAGCCCGACTGGCTCAGGTTCTTTCTTAGGGTCCTCACGGTAGCACGGGAAGTTGACGCAGATCTCCTATCTGAACTCGCCACACTCCCCATGAGCCCCTCCCCAAGAAATGTTGGCGTTTCTCGAGGGTTCCTACCGCGCCGTTGTGCTCCTTTCTCCAACTCCATAATCCTGTAACCCTCCTCGACGCTCCAGCGAATCCCAGCAGGCTCCGGCACTTTCTCTGGATCGCACGCCCACCTGTCTATCTCTTCCCAGGTTGTTCTCCACTCATCCTTTTCCGGGTCCATTCCTCCACAAATCGCTGTTCCCTCCTTTCACGCTGCTTGTCCTGGTTTGGTGGGTAATTCTATCAGATCGTCTTGACTTGGAAGAGAGGACCAAAACGCAGTGAAAATACATTCTCTTTTATTAGAGAGACGAACAACGAACGAAACAAAACAACAAACTGACGACCGTGAAGCTAATATAAACAATGGTGCTTGACACTGACACTTACACAATGACATAGACAATTACCCACAAACGCATAATGCCTATGGCTGCCTTAAAATAGGCTCCCAATCAGAGACAAATGAAGACAGCTGTCTCTGATTGAGAACCACTCAGGCAACCATAGACATACCTAGACACATTCACTAAACACAACCCCATACACTAAACCAACACCCCCTTTACCATATAACCACCCAAGACTAGACAAAAACAACAACATTCCCCATGGTCACACCCTGACCTAACTAAAATATAAGAAAACAAAGAATACTAAGGCCGGGCATGACACATGGCATGAGATACTATTGGATTGTAGTGGTGTGGTGGTCCTAGGCCTACTCATCTAATATTAGCATTTGAAGGGTCCTTGTTGTGTTATACATCTATTTGAACACAGTGGATATTACACTACATTTTTTTTAGTAAGGACTTTTAATTTGCAACAGCACCCTACTACTGTGTTTCAAACTGCCTCTGGAAGCAACTTCAGCACAGGAACTGTTCGTCGGGAGCTTCATGAAATGGGTTTCCATGCGTCGGCTGGAGTGGTATCAAGCTTGCCCCATTGGACTCTGGACGGGTTTCCGCATTCAGGCTACCTGCCTGATGCATAGTGCCAGTTTGTGGAGAGGAATAATGGTCTGGGGCTGTTTTTTGGTTTAGGCTCCTTGAGTTCCAGTGAAGGGAATTTTAACGCTGCAGCATACAATGACATTCTAGACGATTTTGCTTCACTTGTGGAAACAGTTGAAGGCCCTTTCCTGTTTCAGCATGACATGCCCCTGTGCACAAAGAGAGGTCCATACAGAAATGGTTTTGTGAGATCGGTGTGGAAGAACTTGACTGCCCGCACAGAGCCCTGACCTCAACCACATCGAACACCTTGGGATTAATTGGAATGCTTACTGGGAGCCAGGCCTAATTCCCAACACCATGCCAACCGCGTTTGATTATCTATTTTGGGTCTGATGTATATGCAGCATCGTAAAAAATCAATATATTGTATATTCTCCATGACCACTTGCCTCAACAACACAGTTTTAAAAAGGGTTGGGAAACCTAGAGGAAAGCAGAAAAGCAAGTACAGCCATTGTTGAGTCAATCTAAAAGTAACTTGATTAATATTTTTTATTAAGGAACGCATTTTGCAGTCACTGCTTCTGAAATTTTAAGATGAATTTGAGAAAAGCTAATGAAAAAGCAGCGGGAATCTTAATATTTAAATGGTGAAACTAAGTTAAACACCAAGCAATTAAATATCATCAATGTGGAGGCAGCTGGAATCAATGAATTAATGATATAACTTTTTTTTCTTTTTTTTCTTTCACATGCAGTGTGATGGTTTTTAATGCCTTCTTGCTGGATTTAGGAGGTAATGTAATATCATTCTAAAAATTTAACAACGCATATTTGTAGCCGTTACAGCAATTAAGCATGCAGACAAAAACCTCCCTGATGAATTCTGCATAGGAGCTCCAAACAGCCACAATGATGATCCCTCTCAGGTATCTAATTCTCACCAGAGGTGTGTTCAACAAATGGTGTTGATAAAGCACAAAGTGAGGGTGGTTAGATAAGTCAGCAATTATTTAGGTTATTTGGGTTCACAGGCTTTCATTCACACTTCCTGTTACATGGCATTTCATTTTAAATTACTTATTTTTATTGGCTACAATACCCTAACTTGTATTTTAAGATTTCGAAGCAATGGCTTATTAGTGTGTCCTGTTTGGGCTTGTTTGTGGTTGCGCTTTGAGGTTTGCAGACCAGGCGGCTGGATGCTTCTCATTGTTTGGGGTTGCTTGTGATTGTATGGGGGTTGTTTAAGGTTGTTTGCGATACCTATTTGGGGTTTTGGGGTACCTCTTTGGGGTACCTGTTTGGGGTTGTTCGTGGTTGTTTGGGGTACCTGTTTGGTTGTTTCGGATACCTGTTTGGGGTTGCTTGTGGTTGTTTGTGGGTTATTTAAGTTTGTTTGAGGTACCTGTTTGGGGTACTTGCTTGGGTTTGTTTGGGGTTGTTTTTAGTTGTTTGGGGTACCTTTTGGGGGTTGTTTGTAGTTCTTTGGGGTTGTCTGGGGTACCTGTTTGGGGCACCTGTTTGGAGTTGTTTGTGGGGTTGTTTGGGGTATCTGTTTGGGGTTGTTTGTGGTTGCGTTCTGAGGTTCGCAGACCAGGGGGCTGAATGCTTCTTGTTGTTTAAGGTTGTATGGGGTACCTGTTTGGCGTACCTGTTTGGGGTTGTTTGTAGTTGTTTGGGATACCTGTTTGGGGTTGTTTGTGGTTGTTTGGGGTACTTGTTTGGGGGTACCTGTTAGGAGTTGTTTGTGGTTGTTTGGGGTACCTGTTTAGGGTTGTTTGTGGGTCTTTGGGGTAACTGTTTGGGGTTATTTGTGGTTGTTTGGGGTAATTTGGGACACCTGTTTGTGGTTGTTTGGGGTGATTAGAAGGACCTGAACTGAACAGTACCGTACACAAGGAGGGCAGGACACTGCAAACAGCTAGGAAGAGGAGGCATTGTGTTCACTTTATATCATTATTTCCATGGTTCTATTGCATGTCAATAATACTGTATAGACAACCTTTTTGGGGATTTTTTTATTTTTATTTATTTATTTTTCCGTTATTTTACCAGGTAAGTTGACTGAGAACACGTTCTCATTTGCAGCATTGCAAATGCAGATTTAAATACAGGTTTCACCAAACTGTATTTCAGGTTTTTACAACACCTGAAAGCACTCCATAATTATCCTCCCCTTACCTTGTCACGTGACATGGTCCCCTGTCAACAAAACACCCCACAGGGCAGAGGGCTTAGCACTGATATCCCCCCTTCTGCTGATAACGCTACCACAATGGAATATTAGTTATTCACTGGCATCGGATAGCACCGTAATCAATCGAACATGACACACTTTCCAGCCCCTGTTGCATTCCAGCCCCTGTTGTGCCCTCATTCTGAATTGACAATAAAATAATATGCACTACGGCAGCATGGTGTCACGATCGTCTTGACTTGGAAGAGAGGACCAAAACGCAGCGTGTGAAAAATACATTCTCTTTTATTAGAGAGACGAACAACGAACRAAACAAAACAACAAACTGACGACCGTGAAGCTATATAAACAAATGGTGCTGACACTGACCACTACACAATGACATAGACAATTACCCACAAACGCATAATGCCTATGGCTGCCTYAAATATGGCTCCCAATCAGAGACAAATGAAAGACAGCTGTCTCTGATTGAGAACCACTCAGGCAACCATAGACATACCTAGACACATTCACTAAACACAACCCCATACACTAAACCCAACACCCCCTTTACCATATAACCACCCAAGACTAGACAAAAACACAAACATTCCCCATGTCACACCCTGACCTAACTAAAATAATAAAGAAAACAAAGAATACTAAGGCCAGGGCATGACACATGGCATGAGATACTAATTGATTGTAGTGGGTGTGGTGTCCCTAGGCCTACTCATCTAATATTAGCATTTGAAGGGTCCTTGTTGTGTTATACATCTATTTGAACACAGTGGATATTACACTACATTTTCTTTTTAGTAAGACTTTTAATTTGCAACACTCACTACTGTGTTTCAAACTGCCTCTGGAAGCAACTTCAGCACAGGAACTGTTCGTCGGGAGCTTCATGAAATGGGTTTCCATGCGTCGGCTGGAGTGGTATAAAGCTTGCCGCCATTGGACTCTGGAGCGTTTCCGCATTCAGGCTACCTGCCTGAATGCATAGTGCCAGTTTGGTGGAGGAGGAATAATGGTCTGGGGCTGTTTTTTATGGTTTAGGCTCCTTGGTTCCAGTGAAGGGAAATCTTAACGCTGCAGCATACAATGACATTCTAGACGATTCTATGCTTCCAACTTTGTGGCAACAGTTTGGGGAAGGCCCTTTCCTGTTTCAGCATGACAATGCCCCTGTGCACAAAGAGAGGTCCATACAGAAATGGTTTGTTGAGATCGGTGTGGAAGAACTTGACTGCCCGCACAGAGCCCTGACCTCAACCACATCGAACACCTTTGGGATTAATTGGAATGCTTACTGCGAGCCAGGCCTAATTTCCCAACACCAGTGCCCAACCGCGTTTGATTATCTATTTTGGTCTGATGTATATCATGCATCGTAAAAATCAATATATTGTATATTCTCCATGACCACTTGCCTCAACAACACAGTTTTAAAAAGGGTTTGGGAAACCCTAGAGGAAAGCAGAATAGCAAGTACAGCCATTGTTGAGTCAATTCTAAAAGTAACTTGATTAATATTTTTTATTAAGAACGCATTTTGCAGTCACTGCTTCTGAAATTTTAAGATGAATTTGAGAAAAGCTGAATGAAAAAGCAGCGGGAATCTTAATATTTAAATGGTGAAACTAAGTTAAACACCAAGCAATTAAATATCATCAATGTGGAGGCAGCTGGAATCATGAATTAATGATATACTTTTTTTTCTTTTTTTTCTTTCACATGCAGTGTGGATGGTTTTAATGCCTTCTTGCTGGATATTAGGAGGTAATGTAATATCATTCTAAAAATTTAACAACGCATATTTGTAGCCGTTACAGCAATTAAGCATGACAGACAAAAACCTCCCTGATGAATTCTGCATAGGAGCTCCAAACAGCCACAATGATGATCCTCTCAGGTGATCTAATTCTCACCAGAGGTGTGTTCAACAAATGGTGTTGATAAAGCACAAAGTGAGGGTGTTAGATAAGTCAGCAATTATTTTAGGGTTTATTTGGGTTCACAGGCTTTCATTCACACTTCCTGTTACATGGCATTTCATTTAAATTACTTATTTTTATTGGCTACAATACCCTACATTGTATTTCAAYGATTTCGAGCAATGGCTTATTAGTGTGTTCTATCTAGTGCCTCCAACTGAGTTCCTTTCAAGCTGACACTTCTATATTGTTAAGACTGGTTCTGCGTTACATTAAAAAAACTATTGTGTAATAGAAGGGCTAATGGAAGAGATATTGCTTGCCCAACTTCCATGTTGATGGTTAGAAGTCATAATTGGGCCAATGTAGGCTAATGTAGATTAAAAACAAAAGTTGGACTCAACATCAGCACCTCTCAAGACTTAAACCTTGATTGGAAATGTAAATTCTTCAGTCCTAGGTTTAATTCAAAAGTGTGATAATAGGAACTGTGAGTGTAAGGTAATGAATACGCACACATTAAAATGGTTAGTGACACATCCTATCTACTGATAATAAACCCTTCTACTAAATCATCATCCAATCCTTGGCTATACAAAGCAGATCGGAATATAACCAGCCAGCAGTTAAACATTTGTATACAACTGAGTGTTTCCTGATGTAAACCTATTCAGAATGACAGTAAAAACAAGAGGGCCTGATTGTAACAATTATAAATAATACTTTTTTGTGAAATTCCCCTAAATGTTAAAATGGTTGTGTAAATGAACATTAAAAGGGCTTTCATAATCCCTTGCCTTGGAAGACCATGACAGGAATAGCATATAGCCTGTCATATCTCCTCAGACAGGGGGCTGTCAATCATTTTGATACGCACCAGAGAGGGACCATTTCATGGGGACATGACCATTTCGTTGACTGGAAGGGAGAGAAAAACAAGCACACACTCACGTAGTTTACCTACGCTCACGCGCAAACACACACGCACAGAAACTTGCACAGTCAAACTACACCACATATTTAATAATATGGTCAAAACCATATACGATTTACAGTGATAAACGGTMGCCTAAGAAACGTATTCAAAACAAGATTGGTGCAGATGTGCTGATGCAGCGCATAATGCGTTCATTTTAAGTGGGTAATTGAACCGATATCTCAGAATCGGAATAGGGCTCAGGTTACGTGGGATTTAGCTATGATATGAATATGAACCATTTTCCAAATGCACGATTCGCTTAGCAGCTCTCGTACAGCCGCAAGCTAAACAAAGCTTTTCTCTTCTCTCACCTCCTCGCGGGGGCTCTCTTCTGTGTCCTCCTCTGGAACGGTAGCGGTGCTGCTCTCACTGGCCGTTGCAGCCGATGCTGGGGACATGTTGACAATAGCAAAAACACAGGGGCATGGATCACCTTAGTAAAAACGAGGTCCAAATCACAGTGCAACATAAACTAGCCAGCAAGCCTACCCCAGGCTACATATTCCAACCAATATAGCGGGAGGAAACCCCTACATCATGCTCCCATTGTAAAGCAGCATCTTCTCCCCCACAGCATGAGGTGCCACTGCATGGCTAACAGCAGCCTATATCCAAAGCGAAATGTATTGGGTTCATATGTCCACGGTAGAAAAAATGGGCTCCTTTGCKCCTTGATGCAGGTGCTTCCGGAATACTCTTGCGATAGATTAAGGCACTGTTTCCCAACAAGAGGTACTAGGACAAAAAAACGACTAGGCTGTAGGACAAAGGCAAGTAGGCTTGTCTGTAGACTAGGCAATAAGGGCTTCCCCCTGAGACGGGCACAGGCAGAATGTATAAGAGCACACCTGGTGAAGTGCGGTGATTGCAATCCTCTCCAGGTACTTGTGATGAGAAGGCATTTGCATTCTCATTTCAACGCCAACCCCACCACTGATGCGCATGGCCAAAGAGCTCTATGTTCAGGTCATTTTACCAAAGCACCGGTTYCAATCCCRTTTATCAAACTCCAGGCGTTTACATTTGTTGGATGACATGAAAATAGAGCTCCAGTGGTAGGTTTGGTGTYGAAATGACAATGCATGAGCAGAAAAGAACCTCAAACCTACTGTAAAATATGGTGGTTGATCTTTGATGTTATGGGGCTATTTTGCTACCACTGGTCCTCAGGCCCTTGTTAAGGTCAAAGGCATCATGAACTTTACCTAGTACCAGGACATTTTTTGCCAAAATCCTGGATGCCTCTGGATCTTCCAGCAAGACAATAACCTCAAGCACACATCAAAATCCACAAGAAAATGGTTATTTGGCCACAAAATAAACATTTTAAAATTGCCATCTCAGTCTCTAGACTTGTAACCAATTGAAAACCTGTGGTTTGAATTGAAGAGTGCAATCCATAAGCACAAACAAAGGATATCAAGGATCTGGAAGGATCTAAGAGCCCTATCAATATGTTCTCCAACTCATAAAACATTTTAGAAAAATGCTCAGTGACGTTATCCTCACAAGGTAAGGTATTGAAAACAGGGGTGTCAATAATTTTGACTCCTACCTTTTTGAGAAGAAAAAGTATTACTTGTTGTTAAACAAGTAATACAAACAAAATATCTTCCTCTGAGCAATTGTATTATTATAAAATAAGGGCCACCGTTTTTAGAGCATACAACATAGCTCAGTATTTGAATTATTTATTTTATACAGTAATTTTTGCTCCATATATAGCCTACTCAATGAAAACCATCCTTGGTTCCGTGAAAATCCAAGCCTTTACCATTAGTTTCCAATAGACAAGGTTTGTCACCTTGTCCAGTTTTATGGCTCACCCCAGAATCAAGTTATTAGATGGCACAGTGACTACGTGAGCATGATGTAATCAGCTTACAGCATCTAATCATTCAAAAAGTATGGCCAGGTAGGATTGGACTTGGAACATTAATGACATTAGCTGCAGGAACAAATATGCAACAGCTAGCCTACTCTTGACAGCAAGTTGAAATGTCAGAAAATCTGCTCAAAAGCTTTTCATGCTATGGGAAAGACTACTTTACTGCTTCTGTTCTGCGAATCTAGTATCATAAATATGAATAGTATTAAAGTAATCCTTGGTAACACTAACACTTTATGTTGCTGTAGTTAGTTACAACATATTAACATGTTTTACCTAATAATTTTGTATTATCGCCTGTAGCCTGCTGTAGGCTGATTTTGCCCTCTCATGGCCACAATGTTGAGGCCCTTGCTTTAAACATTTTGATGTGATATGAAAGTAGAGGGCTTTATGTTTCTAGAACTGTACTGCAATTGAGAATCGATTCACGTTTAGATGGAGTATTTGGCTGTCAGCGCCAATTTGCCTCTAAACAGAACATGTAAGGTCCTTGGACTATAAGGAGTAACGTTGGGCTCCTTTAGTCCATTGGGATGAATTAGAGAGCACCCACCAGAGAAGAATAATACAGTATTGAACATCATAGGCTAACATGTTGACTACACTGCTCTCGTCACAAAATAAATGTACACATACATGCTACATGCTGACGAAGCGTTGCAAAATAAATGTACTAAATCATTGCACCAACACTGCTGGTGTGTGTCAACGAGCATCATCTGCGTAGCCAGGTGCTAAAAAAGAACTTGGTTCTATTTGTAATGCCTGACGTGCAAGTCCCGCCTCTCCCATCTCCTCATTGGTTTTAAGGACCATATACCCACGTGGGTGATTGAAAGATGAACTGAGGTCTACACTCCAGTTGGTAGTGGTAATGCACCTTAAAGTTGGGTGCCAAACGCCATATAAAATCAATAGAAGAGGCCTGAAGGAGTAGAGATTACTAGAAACAAACTTGTTTTACCCTTTTATTTTTGGATTAATTGTCGGATTAGAGGACCTTGGTTATTTCAGGTAAAATAACAACCCAATGTTTATATCCCAGGACAAATTAGCTAGCAACAGCAAGCTAAATTGCCATAAATGTTTAATGCTTTTCGACCTGTCCCCGAATTAATATAGTTGGTTCAGAGTTCGTTTTGATATTTCAATTTGCATGTCCTGATTGCATCTGGTGTTGGTGGACAAAATCATCATGCGCATGCGCGTGTGGTCTGGTCAGCATCTTAGTAGGCTATATTAATAGGCCACTGAAGTTTTACTTCCATGTTTGTAATAGGCCTATTCTAAATGCTTACTTATAGGTCAACTCATAGGCTACACTTTTTGTATTCTGTCTCCATATTGCAACATTAGATTAGGCTGTCTGTTTTTAGGCCTAAGAAATGGCCTCTTGCCTACTCACTGAAAAATGAACTCCCTATTTACTTAACTTGTGAATCTCCCGGTTGTGACATACTCGTTTATAAATAGACACATATGAAAGCACCGTACGGGGAACTATGGTCAAACATATCCTGTAAAACCAGGGTGACTCCACAGCGTTGGTGGGTGGTTGTAATGTAAACGCATACCACGCCCTTCGGGGATTCCCCAATGTCAGTGCTGAGCGCTTACCCTCTCGCCTTTCATTGCTCACGTGCTCACAACTATGTAGGCTGACCTCAGTTTATGAGCGTACCAAATGTATTTTAAATCCTGTTGCTGATTTTGAAGTATTTTTATGGTTTGAACTAAATGGCCCATTTTGCATGTATACGGTGTCGCAAGATGACTTCACTTATTTTCATTTAACTGCAGTTGTGCGGGGAAAGAAAAGCGCTCGACCCGGTGGCATGAAAAGCAACAAAGGAACAGTGATTTCCTACTCTGGTGTGATCGACTTTTCCACCGAGGACTGCTCCCACCATCAAGCAACAGGTAGTTCTTTTAGRGTTTAAACCAGCAAAGCCTACCTGGAGTGACTGCGGGCCGGGGTCCACCATGGCAAGCGCTGAAGATGCGAATGGGAAAGTGAATTTATTGGAGGATAACCGAATAGACTCTGGTGTTGAATCATTACAATATTTTACGAAATATGATCCCTATAACAAAACGGTACGGGATTCGACTTCTGAATCCAGTGAAGCCATGGACAAATGTAGCAGCAACACAGAGGAGCGGTTGGATTCTGCTTATGGCTCGTCGTCACTAACTGTTGAGAATTTCAGTGAGATAATAGAGGGCTGCAACATTTCGGAGTCTGGAGATGACAGTGCGAAGAATACAGAATTTGAACAGAAAGAGAACCTTCTCACCAACATCACTGAAGATGGAGACACGTAGGCCTAAGTTTTTTTATTTACATCTTTAAAGTAATACATATTTAAATGTATCCTATGCCTATGTTCTTGAATAAGTAAAATGTGTCCATGTCGACGACCTTAAGGTGAAACGATGTATCAAGAAATACGCGCATATGTGGATGTGTGCAAGCATTAACGTGTTTATTATGCATTTAATTGACAAATTTTTCAGTATAGATAAAAGTAGGGCCAACCGTAATTTATATGACTTTTCACAGTCTAAAATGCATAGCATAGGCGATCGAGTTACAAATTGGGCCATGATTACAATTATCAACCAACTTAATCCTAATGCACAATGTGATGTCTGTTCTATCCCATACATTTGTGTCCAATCTAAAACCCAACCCTTTGCCCCTAGAGACGCTCCCAGATACACCCTGTACAACTGACAGAATTGGATTGGTGTTGCTCTTTGGTTGTCCTTTTAGGGGGGTTCAACTGGCCAGTAGAGCATAGACTAAAATTACCACTGTCAACAAACCAGTGATGTTTTCTTTGACATCGTCATGTCTGATGGGATGACTGGATGTCTGTGTGTTAACCACCATAACAATTTGAAGATGGATGCATTTTTGTAGGCTAGGCCTAATGTATGAATTTGCAGCTGAACAATCAAGCAACCCACAGTGTTGTTGCTGTCTGAATGAATAAAAGGCTTGGGGGATGGGCTGTAGTTTTGGCCTGCGCTGGAGAAATTCACCTCTTTGCGTATGTCATGTTAATCCTATTCCCAGTCATTATGGCATGTGATGTCGATTTTAGAGAGTTTAAGTTTAGAGTGATACACTCAGGCCTGTGAAAGCTGTCATGATCGTGGATGGACTCATGTGTGGTGTTTCGACTTGGAAAGCAGAAGTGTAAGAGACATGGCTGTGGAAATTCCCCATGATAGACAAGGCAGGGCACATGTTCACATAGTACTTCTCTCACTAGGTCCAAGAATAGGCTGATCAATGAAATTCATACAATTTCTACACACGCAGTCACAGACATGCAAACTTTTGGCCTTATCGGCCTTCTACATGTGAGTTTGCATTCCACTCAGTCCTGGCTTTGTCATTGGAGTCAGTATACTCAGAAATATATTATGTTGATCGCTATCAATGCTTCAAAGTCGAAGTGAGTCTGTGTAACCATTCCATTGATAGAGTAACAGCATATTTTTGTCTCTCTGACATCCTTTCTCTGACCTGTACTATATTTACCTAACAACAGAAAGAACCCACAATATGTTACATCAATCCTGTGACTTGAGAAAGTATCACAGTGCAGGCATTTAATTTCCCCCATGGGATTTTTTCTTTGTTTTATCTTACCCAACTGTTATTCAAACTAGGAAGTCCCATTTGAGATTTTTTTTTTTAAAGTATTTTTTCCAAGGAAGATCTTGCTATGCGATGCATTTGACCTTGTACCTTTCAAAAGTTGAAAGAATGCCGGCAAGTTCTGTGGTCTGGTCCCATATGTTTGTCACACCGAACATTGACCATAGGAGTTGGCAAGACAGCACAAACCGATAYGGGACCAGGCTACCGGCTCTGCTTTGAAGAGGAGTTATTAAATCATAATCTACGGTCTTACTTGTGCAAGTAAATGTTTTTTTAATTTTTTAATTTTTGCTTTTTTATTGTCAAATGGATTGTCTTAAAATGAAGTTACAAGATAAATTAATTTGCCTGAAGACATTTAGCATGGAACAAGGATAGGCTAAACGAGTTACTACTTTCACATTAGTTAGTTRGGTAGACAATGAGTGCCCTGGTCAAAAGTAGTGCACTATGTAGGGAGAAGTGTGTGAACAATGTGTTCTGGAAAGCCTTGTTGTAGGGTTAAATAAAGCACGGCAGTGGCCTTGTTCCATTTCCTGCATTTGTCTCTTTTGTCTGCTAGAACTTCCCCTTTAGCTTTTGGGGTAAGGGTTTCTTGTTTTCCACTTTGATTGAATGTATCAAATGTCATGACTTTGTATATGGGCTGCAGTAAAGAACACAATGCATTGCATTTTCTATTTTAACTGAGTAGTTCATGTTCATAGGCCTGAGGCTTGTGTTTGCTAAACATTCAGTAATAACCCGATGGTTCTGTTTGTTCGATCTTAGGATATTATCCAAAAAACTTGAGTTCAATTACAATGAATGATAACTGAGAAGATAAATATTTAAAGTGCTTTGTGGAATCAAACATCCTCTTGACATGACTATTCTTTGCATAAAAGTTCCATTATTGCGCAACATTCGCCACAACTGAACACTGTGGCCTACTAAGCAGTTTTCATTCATGGGATGCTATGTGTTACATTTCCAGGTAGATCTAGATGACATTCTAAGAATTCTCCAGCAGGTCATTCTTTCCATCACATGATAAAATCAATTTATTATATCCTGTGGCTGCTCACATTTTAAATATTTAATTTAAAGTAACTAGGAATGTCATGAGAAATGTTTCCACTCCCCAGACTGCTCACTTTTCAGTTGAACGCAATGTTTAAGTAACCGCAACTCAAAACTGCTTTTGTTTGCTGTGCGGCCTRGGCGGGGTTACTGCAGAAGCATTTTGTGACAACTGCAATGTAAAATGTAAGAAATGTCATTGATTTATGATTGACATTTTATAAGAAATGGTTTGTTTTTGTCGCCCCTCCAGACTCCTGCATTTAGCCATCATCCATGAAGATGAACACTTCGCTCACCAATTGATACAGCTGTTCCCCARAGATGTCTTAGACATTCAGAACAACTTGTACCAGGTACAGAAGACACAGCCACACCCCCTTCTCTTTACACCCTCAACACGGGTCCTGGTGTACTGAAACTACTTAACCTTCATGATACTTCCTCTTGATGATTGCAACTGCCAATGTTTATGACAACAACAGAGATGATCATGTTATTTCTGCATCCTGTAATTGAAGAGCATTCTCTTCCCCTTTCTCCAGTAGTACATCCTCTCACTGGAACGGTTCAGTGGTTGAGAGGAGTTCTAGGGTTATTTCATGAGGGAGTCTAAATGGAAATTGGAAACTCCCCTGCTTTCCCGTGTTCAAAAACAAGAAATCTTATCTGGAATATTTTTGTCTCTAAGGCTGAGATTACAAAAAAAAAAAAAACACAAATTGGTCTTTTGACCAATCACATCTGATCTTTTCACATCAGATTTTCTTCATTGGTGGAAGAACTATCAGAATTGGGCTGCCTGAGAACGTAGTCATAGATGAGAAATGTGCAACTGGACAGTGCATATTTAAGAGCCGTTTAACTGAACATTAAGGGGGTGGGGTGTGTAACCTGTCACTTACAGGGACAAAGGAGGTATGAGGGGTGGTGAGGCAAGCTGACGGGGCGTTTGAGACATCCTGATGGGTCGCAGAGGAAAATGTCTGGGAGGTCAGAAATGACAGTCAGCATTTTGCACCATGACTCACACACATCTAGCCTTGTTCTCTCTCTGTTCTGTTAGCGTTTACCAAAAGCCACACAGGCAATGGTGGCCCTACTGGTTATATTAGTCAGCCCTACCCAGTTCAGTCAGGAGTTTCACATTGAGATGTCTCAGACCTACCAATGCATTTTTGCTAATCACCTCACTTCGCATTAGAGTTCTATAGTAAAGCTCAGTTATAGATACTAGCTACTGTACTTAGGATCAGCTCCTATATCAGGTCTTAGTAATCCTGATTGTACTCAAATCACATTGAAAGAGGGTACATACTGACTCCAAGTCAGATATCACACCCTCCTCACATACTAACCCTTTGTTGGTTTGTTCGGGTTGGTACGTGGTCCCATAGAATTACAAAAAAGGGGATCCCCATCCCAGTTAATGTTCAGTGGTGGGTGGGCTGGCGTCCATATTGAGTCTACCCATGGGAGTTATTATTTTGTATGCATGTTCCCAGACGCCGCTACACCTAGCCACCTACCTGAACCTTTCGTCGGTGGTGCGGGTCCTGGTGGAGAGCGGGGCCAGCCTGGATCTGCAGGACCAGGAGGGGAACACGCCGCTCCACATGGCCTGCGAACAGGGCTGGGCCGAGTGCGCTACTGAGATGATCCGGAATGTCTCCTCCAGCAAGCTGGCCCCTGTGCTCGAGTCCCAGAACTGGAGAGGTGAGAAAGCAGGGCCCATAAGCTACAGACAACATGGAAAGCGGCAATACACAGCTAGGGATTATGTTCACAAATCTGATTGACCTTCAGCTATGTCTTCATGTTTTTTGTGAAAGTGTGATAGGTGGTGCAGTTATGTGTGTCTGATGGCAGTGTATTCCAGACATAGGAAGCTCTCACAGAGAAAGCAGATTGACTAAAGGTGCTTTTCCTTAAGGGAACTATACAGTCACCTCTCATGGCAGACCTTGTGGATCTGCTGCCAYATGTTTGGGTTTTCTGTTTAACAAAAGTACTCAGTGGAGGGGGAGCCAGGCCATTTAGGATCTTGAATACAAGACATGCGTCGGTGTATTGCACAAGATTTTCCCAACTCAGGAGCGCCTGCTTTTTGAGGATGGAACCGTGATGATGGCTATTGGGCTTCATATCAAGCACTTTGAGAGCCTGTTTGTAGACAGACTGAATGAGTTTTAATGTTAAGTGGGGGAGTATCATAGTTCTGTTTTAATGTATTTCTATTTGAACATTCCATAACTTTTGCCTACTGACCAGGGCCCAGGATGATCAGCTTGTAGGCTGTGTACGAGGCTATAATGATACCATGATGTGATGGCTCTTTATTTAGTGTCAATTCCTGTTAATGTGTTGGCGTCTATCCGAGGATGTACCCACGTCGTGTGTTATGTTTTATTGCACAGTGCGAGACAAAACTGGTGTAAATGAATCGTTGTTGCTGTCTAGCTAGTTTTCGATGTTCCCAGCTTAGTAGGCTTTGCAGATGTGAATCATGTTTATAGATGTAAACAATTGTATATTTTGTTCGGTATGTAGCCTATGTAGGTTATTGTGTGTCACGTGGTATGACCTTACCGATGATACTAGCTATAACATCTACTCAAATTCATCATATCGCACATTCAGAAAGGTGGTTTTTGAAAGGAATGTCTTCTTTTTCAGGTCTCACCTCTCTCCACCTAGCCACTGTGAACAGGCAACATCGTCTGATGAAGCTACTGATGACAAAAGGGGCAGACCTCAACATCCAGGTTAGTCCAGTTACTCTCCCGGGTGTACTCTTTTACAATAACCTCGCTATAAGCACTATATGAACACTAGATGTTGAAAAGATGTTGAGAAAAGTATTTTTGATAAATACATTGAAAAAACCTCTTTCAGACAATTTTGCTCACTGGGCTTGTATTACTCATGTAGTGCATTACATTGTGCTATAATACTGTAGTTAGTACTTCAATGTGTCATAGCTAAATCCTCAGAAATATATACCTCGACATAGATGATCAAACTACACTATACTGTCCTAAATAAATACCATGCACTCATTATGACATGATGCATTCACTTAGAAATACAGTGTCTCCTTCAAGCTATGTACTTTACTACTTTACTGTACTCCCGTCTGCTGCACTTGTGCACTGCTGTAGTGAGACTGATAGTGATATGGCCTTGAGCTCAGCAGGTTCTGATAGATTCATGACAAGGTAATTAGAGTTTGGTCATGAGGCTGCTGGGCTAGAAAGCCTGATGTAATGGGGGCTTTTTCTGGAGCAGCTAGACTCATCAGAGAAGAGGCCCAGGCCAGCAAGTCTGAGTCAGACACAGATAGATATAGAACACAACATAGTAGACTGACCTAACCCTACCTTAGATATCTTTCTGTGTGAAATAAACATGCTATACAGTAGATATCAAGCTGCCTCATTGAATGTTTTCAGTATTTGAATTAATAGATATTAGTAAAATGTCCTTACTAAGATTTGTTGACCCTTTGCTCCCTACATTTGTGCCCTTCCCATCCTATTTTTAGGGCACATTTTATTTATTGAGTCCATAACCCACGTCTGTCTTCTCTCTCTCCCCCAGGAAGGTACGAGCGGTAAAACACCTCTCCATCTGGCAGTGGAGCTCCATGACATTGTCTCTATGACGCTGCTATTGAACAAGGGAGCCGATGTGGACGTGCCGATGTTTAACGGCTGCACGCCACTTCACCTCGCCGTTGCCCGGCAGGACGCAGCCATCGCCAACCTGCTCTGCCAATCCGGGGCTGATAAGATGCTGAGGAACATAGAGGATGAGACGGCACTGGATCTAGCTGGCGGCAATGATGATGTGAGATATAGAGGAAGGGCCAGAGTCCTACACACAATCCTTGTAGTGGACTAAAAAGCACTTTCAATGCAGATTCTCCATTGAACATGCTTTTTAGTCCAGGACTATAGTTATAGCCTTAATCTACACTATATTTACAAAAGTATATGGACTCCCCTTCAAGTTAGTGCATTTGGCTCTTTCAGCCACACCCATTGCAGACGGGTGTATAAAATCGAGCACACAGCCACACAGCCATTCTGCATTCTCCAGACTTTTTGGCAGAAGAATGGCCTTACTGAAGAGCTCAGTGACTTTCAACATGGCACTGTCATAGGATGCCACCTTTCCAACAAGTCAGTTCTTCACATTTCTGCCCTGCTAGAGCTGCCCCGGTCAACTGTAAGTGGTGTTATTGTGAAGTGGAAAAGTCTAGGCGCAACAACGGCTCAGTCGGGAAGTGGTAGGCCACACAGGCTTACAGAACAGAACGTGACCGCCGAGTGCTGAAGCGCGTAGCGTGTCTGTCCTCGGTTGCAACACTCAACGTCAGCACAATAACTGTTCGTCGGGATCTTCATGAAATGGGTTTCCATGGCTGAGCAGCCGCACACARGCCTAAGATCACCATGCGCAATGCCAAGCGTCGGCTGGGGTGGTGTATAGCTCGCTCGCCATTGGACTCTGGAGCAATGGAAACGCGTTCTCTGGAGTGATGAATCACACTTCACCATCGGGTAGTCCGACGGACAAATCTGGGTTTGGAGGATGCCAGTAAAACGCTACCTGCCCCAATGCATAGTGCCAACTGTAAAGTTTGGTGGAGGAGGGCTAATGGTCTGGGGCTGTTTTTCATGATTCTAGTGAAGGGAAATCTTAATGCTACAAAATACAATGACATTCTAGACGATTCTGTGCTTCCAACTTTGTGGCAACAGTTTGAGGAAGGCCCTTYCTTTTACAGCATGACAATGCCCCCGTGCAAAAAGTGAAGTCCATATAGAAAAATGGTTTGTTGAGATCGGTGTGGAAGAACTTGACTGGCCTGCACAGAGCCCTGACCTCAACCACATCGAACACCTTTGGGATGAATTGGAACACCGACTGCGAGCCAGGCCTAATTGCCCAACATCAGTGCCCGGTCTCACTAATGCTCTTGTGGCTGATTGGAAGTCCGCGTAGCAATATTCCAACATCTAGTGGAGGCTTCTTAGTCGTGTAGTGAATGTCTGGGGAAACCAGCTCAAAGTGTTTCATGTGACTCAGTCTGATATTCACTGAGAATGCTTGAAATGTTATTTTTTAATGCTTTGGGGGGGTGAAACATCTCCAGATTATTTCCTGTTGTGAAGGAGAMTGACTGGACTGTTGTCTGGCCAAAGGTAGAACATATAATGTGACATGTAACCCCCACCATGTGCTTTTATTTCAGATCCTTGCTCTTTTCCCTTTTGATGACATCCAAATCCAGGGCAGGTCAGTGGTTAGAGTACCATTCTGACCGTGTACTTCTCTCACCACCTGAATACTCTACAACAGGTGACATTTGAYCTCTTGAACATCATCATGGAGCCTCGTCAGAAAAGTGTAGCTTTACATCAATCATGTTTGTAATTTTCTGTTTTAAAGGTGGTTTTTCATTTACATAAATCTTCGCTGTAGGGTTATTTATCGTTGTTGTGCGGTGTGTGTGTATATGTGAATGTGTGAACTCTTTAGACACTCACATTGAAAAGTTGCTTATTCTCTGCCTGCGAAGTGGTACAAAGTTGTCTGTCATATAATTTGATGGTTGATACCTGTTTTCAAATGCAGGAAAATCTAATCTAGACTTAAATGAAACATTTTCTCATACAAGGTAACTGATTTACTTCCAAAAACAAGTTTATGAATATGAGCAGAAATAATTAAATGACATTTTTTAATTTCCCTATGAAGTACACAGGGAATCTACCTCTTTATCACATGTGTGTATAATAACTGATTATAGTGGGAAATGTAGCTTCAACACAGAAAATACATTGCTGTCATGCTATAAATGAACATTGTTTCAGCTTGAAAATGTTTTTGAATTATACTTTAGTCACTAAATCTGTTATGGAGAGAAGTTCTTCATCATAATTTAATATCTTTCATTGTATGTTTCAGTTCTCGGTTTCTGCTTTGAATGCACTGCCTTTCCACTCTTGGTAAGACACAATCATAACAGCTGTATTTTCAATACAGTAAAATCTTCCCT
Organism: Salvelinus sp. IW2-2015; assembly: GCF_002910315.2. Taxonomy (NCBI): domain Eukaryota; kingdom Metazoa; phylum Chordata; class Actinopteri; order Salmoniformes; family Salmonidae; genus Salvelinus; species Salvelinus sp. IW2-2015. The sequence continues at coordinate 28,691,835 of NC_036853.1, read as the reverse complement.
ATTTTACCATCGTTCTCCTCCATCTCTGATAAATCAGGTATGATCCTTGTTATGGTGTACTCAATCAGACTGGCTTGTTTAGATGTTTTGCCTTCTCTTAACAGTTTCAAACTCTTATATTTTGTAATAAAATAAATAAGATTATAGCTTCACTCTTTTTTTGGGGGCGGGGGGGTCATTGTCGAACCTGTCTTTGGAGTTTTTAATTGAAGTGTGTCATTAATTGTTTATAGTACTGTATATGTACATATATCTGAGCAGGGAGGATAATACAAAAAGGATGGCATCAAGAATTAAGGATTTAATCAATTATGTAGATTATATACTGTAGACTAGATGTTTCGTGGCAAAGAATCTGGTTGGACAACACTCACGTTTTAATCCAAGTTGTTAGCAGGCAATTGCTGACTAAACATGTACAGCAAATCCATCCAATAAATTGTTCTAAACATTGTAGGATGCTGACTTGGGAGAACAAAGCCTCATTGATAACTACAAAACTCCTTATTTCTCATTTTCCTGTCAGCTGCTTTTGGTGAAACATTATTTGCCGGTTGCTTGATTCTTCCTGATAACCCTCTTAGGTACAATAAGTCTGGAAATTCCACTCACCCAGATCACTTGTCTGTTCTCTTTATACTCTTGTCTGCCCATGATGAATATTCAGACACAGGCTCAAGGTGAGACTGTGACCAGAGAATAAAGAAGCCTTTCAATGAGGCAGAGGGATTAATTTCTTCTTTGTTTKTGGGGAATGTTTTACCTTCTATTTGTATGTTGGCCTATTTTCTTTCACAAGCATTTGAGTGACTTAAGTCATTATTTGGGCATAAACTAGACTTGACAAAATTGGTAAATTCCCCAGAATAAGCCAGATAAGCAAGGCTAGTTTGTTTGTCCGAATGATTAGGAAACCACTGTTTTGGCAGGGGTTGTGGAAATGATCTCAATGTTGATGAAGAGGAGTCAGGTTAAAGCAAGATTTTTAAGCATTGAGACAATTGAGACATGGATTGTGTATGTGTGCCATTCAGAGAGTGGGCAAGACAAAATATGTTAGTGCTTTGAACGGGGAATTGTAGTACGTGCCAGGCGCATAGGTTTGAGTGTGTCAAGAACTTCAGCGCTACTGGGTTTTTCACGCTCAACAGTTTCCTGTGTGTATCAAGAATGGTCCACCACCCAAAGGACATCTAGCCAACTTGACACAACTGTGGTAAGCATTGGAGTCAACATGGGCCAGCATCCCTGTGGAACGCTTTCAAGACCTTGTAGAGTCCATGCACCGACAAACTCTATATTAGGAAGGTGTTACTAATGTTTCGTATACTCAGTGTATATTGCTTGTAGAAAGTCTGTTTTTGGACAGAAAAACTTCCTCATTGTCAGGATAACTGCTAGCTAAGGTGATGCTCAACTACGTTCTCATATATCAAGGAGTTGAGCGTTCCTCAGCTAGATGTGGTCCCGTGTGGCTCAGTTGGTAGAGCATGGCGCTTGCAACGCCAGGGTTGTGGGTTCATTCCCCACGGGGGGACCAGGATGAATATGTATGAACTTTCCAATTTGTAAGTCGCTCTGGATAAGAGCGTCTGCTAAATGACTTAAATGTAAATGTAGATAACTGCATGTGTTTGCTGGTATGTTGGCTGACCTGGCTTCCTCTTTTGAGGGGCATGTATCTTTCCAAACATGTGCTTTTCGGTGTGGATAAATGAAAACTCACCAATATAAATGGTTCAATACTTTAATTGCAATATGTTTTGGAAAAATATGTTGATAATATTTGTTTTTATTACATTGTTGGGAGATAGACATGCATTCTACTTTATAAATTGGCAATTTGGTTGATATGAAGGTTTTTTTATTGATACAATAATATTACACATCAATACAGGGACATTCCTGTGAATACAATGAAAAAATAAAATATTAGAACATACTGTAGCCAGTCTGTCAGAGTTTCTAAATCTGGAGGCGCAATATCGCGAGACTTCTCGGGAACTCTTGCGAAACAATCAGGCCGGGGTTCGGGGTTTGTGAAGTCAATGAGAGGAAGTGAACAATTCCTCCTTAGATCTAAAGGCACAAACTAGATGATTCGAGACAATGTCTCAAGCAGTTGATGTTATGACTCCAACCTCATGAAAGTGATAAACTGACACGTTTTCATTTTCGCCAAAAACAAATGTATATCGAAGGAGTGCCTTTGAGTTGATGGCTTGCACATGCGCAGTTCGGTGCGAGACAACCGTTAGACCCAAGCTCGTTTCTACGCGTGAGTTTAGCTAGCCAACGTCGCCATGAAATCGTCTACAAATGTGATCAGGAATTYTTATTTGAGAAGCCGTTTTACTCGTTTTAGCCCACTTTACCAGCTGCCTATCTTGGTACTGCTCGTAAAGTGGGCATGTGCATTTATTCTTCCAGCCCTACAGGTGGCAATGTGCGACGGAGGTCTACAATCTCAGCTATGTAATGAAATCCGGCTTCGCATTTTCCAGGTTTCCACTGAAGGGGATTCTTTATGGAAGTGAACACATAGGCAATTGATAAGCTGTGAAGGCACCGGGAAAGGAAACAGCCAGCCCGAAAGAAATTAGCTTTTACATTAAGGATATCCTCAGTTAATTTGCGTAAACGCTTCATTGTAGCTAAAGTGGTTGAGTTCGGGGTGTTCGCAACGCCAGGTGTTAGACCAGAATAAGTGTTGGTGGGTGGAAAATGCCATCTTTTTTATGGAGGTAGGAACACATTGTGCTGATGCCTCTAACCATTCATTTGGAATTGCATTCACTTTAAACCCAAAGTAAAGCAAGAAAAATTATATTTAGCACAGCTAACTGCCAGTTGTCAATGTGAGCGTGCCCATGTAAACAGCTGTCAGACTGCACTCGACGATATGGTTTGGCTAGTTAGCTAACTTGCCTTGAAATGTAGAGAATGTGTGTTGTGTATTGAAATTTGACACAGCCCAGATTGAAATGCCCAAATCATAGTCATTACAAGTTATCAAAGTTATGTATGTGTCTGTAAATAGTATTGTTTTCCTTGTCACAGATTGTAGACTAGTTACACTGAACAGGTTAGCTTAGGTCCATATGAATAAATGCAGAAAGAACCTAGCCATTGCTAAATGTATCTGACATGTTGTCGTGAATTGTTCATACGTTTCAGCTTTTAGTCCATCAGTGCTTGCTGTATTACTACAATTTGATGAATGTAGACAGTTCAGATTTTCTAGGTTAATATTGTGTCATGTGAACCAGCCCTGTCAGGTATGTGAAGAAGAAAATAACATGTACAGTTTAGTCATTTATGGGTCCAGGCCAACATACTAGTCTCAAGTCCTATAAGTGTGTAAGGGATGCAATGTCACTGTTTGATGTTAAATAAGCCATCCGCTACAACTATACTAACCAAAAATATAAATGCAACATAACAATTAACGGTTTTACTGAGTTAGTTCATAAGGAAATCAGTCAAATTAAATAAATTCATTAGGCCCTAATCTATGGATTTACAACTGGGCAGGGGCGCAGTTATGGGTGACCTGGGAACTCAGAATGAGTTTCCCCCCCCCCAAAATTGATTTATTACAGACGGAAATACTCCTACATTTTATCAGCTGTTCGGGTGCTGGTCTCAGACGATCCTGCAGGTGAAGAAGCCAGATGTGGTGGGCTGGCGTGGGTACACAGGGTCTGCAGTTGGGCATACTGCCAAATTCTCTAAAACTTCATTTAAGGCGGCTTATAGTAGAGAAATCAACATTAAATGATCTGGCTCTGGTGGACATTCCTGCAGTCAGCATGCTAATTGCTCACTCCCTCAACTTGAGACATATATGGCGTTGTGTGACAAAGCTGCAAATGTTAGTGGCCTTTTATTGTCCCCAGCACAAGGTGCACCTGTGTAATGATCATGCTGTTTAATCAGTTTCTAGATATGCCACACCTGTCAGGTGGATGGATTATCTTGGCAAAGGAGAAAATGTTCACTAACAGGGATGTGAAAAAATTTCTGCACCAAATTTGAGAGAAATATGCTTTTTGTGCAAATTGAAAATTTATGGGATCTTTTATTTCAGGTCATGAAACATGGAACCAACACTTTACATGTTGTGTTTATATTTTTTTATTAAGAATACAATAGGTTTCCTACAACTTGGGCAACTTTTTCCATACCATCTTTATCATGGCAACATGCATAAGACCTAGTAAGCTTCAAAGGAAAACCTCAACCCAGCAGTTCTATTTTAGCTCTTGAACCAGCTATTTTTCCCTCCACATCTGAGAATCAATTATGCAATGTATATTTAGTAACAATGCATTTTTCTATCCTTTTTTGAAATCATCTGATGTTATCCGAAGATAAGTCTTGTCCCATAAGTCTTTATTTATAGAAGGAAGGTGTCCCTTCAAGAAATTCCCCCACTGCATTTTTGAGCATCCTGGAACAAAGTGAATCACAGGTTCTTTAATGGCTAGATTTTTTCAGATTAAGCTTTTTCAATCAATCCATTCCTAATCATTCCAACAATTAGGCCYAGGCTAACTGTTGCAGTGTAGCTACAGTACCAGTCAAAAGTTTGGACACACCTACTCATTCCAGGGTTTTTCTTTATTTTGACTATTTTCTACATTGTAAAAAAACTAGTGAAGACATCAAAACTATGAAATAACACATGGAATCATGTATTAACCAAAAAGGTGTTTAACAAATCAAAATATATATTTGAATTTCTTCAAAGTATCCACCCTTTGCTTTGATGTCAGCTTTGCACACTCTTGGCATTCTCTCAACCAGCTTCATGATGTAGTCACCTGGAATACATTTAAATTAACAGGTGTGCCTTATTAAAATTTAATTTGTKGAATTTCTTTCCTTAATGCGTTTGAGCCAATCAGTTGTGTTGTGAGAAGGTAGGGGCGTTATACAGAAGATAGCCCTATTTGGTAAAATACTAAGTCCATGTTATGGCAAGAACAGCTCAAATTAGCAAAGAGAAATAACAGTCCATCATTACTTTAAGACATGAAGGTCAAGAACTTAAAGTCCAGTCGCAAAAACCAAGCATTATGATGAAACTGGCTCTCATGAGGACCATCAGCGAAAGACCCAGAGTTACCTCTGCTGCAGAGGATACGTTCATTATAGTTAACTGCACCTCAGATTGCAGCCCAAGTAAATGCTTCACAGAGTTCATGTAACAGACACATCTCAACATCAACTGTGAATCCAGCCTCCATGATCAAATTGCTGCAAAGAAACCACTACTAAAGGACACCAATAAGAAGAGACTTGTTTGGGCCAAGAAACACGAGCAATGGACATTAGACTGGTGGAAATCTGTCCTTTGGTCTGATGGTTCCCACTGTGAAGCATGGAGTAGGTGGTGTGAGGGTGCTTTGCTGGTGACGCTGTGATTTATTTAGAATTGAAGGCACACTTTTAACCAGCATGGCTACCACAGCATTCTGCAGCGATACACCATCCCATCTGGTTTGTGCTTAGTGGGGCTATCATTWRTTTTTCAATAGGACAATGACCCAAAACACACCTCCTGGCTGTGTACGGGCTATTTGACCAAGAAGGAGAGTGATGGTGCTGCATCAGATGACCTGGCCTACACAATCACCTGGACTCAACCCAATTGAGATGGTTTGGGATGAGTTGGACCGCAGAGTGAAGGAGAAGCAGCCAACAAGTGCTCAGCATGTATGGGAATTCAAGACGGTTGGAAAAGCATTCCTCATGAAGCTGGTTGAGAGAATGCCAAGAGTGTGCAAAGCTGTCATCAAGGTAAAGGCAATATATTTTGATTTAACACGTTTGGTTACTACATGATTTCAAATGTGTTATTTCATAGTTTTGAAGTCTTCACTATTATTCTACAGCATAGAACATAGTAAAAATATAGAAAAACCCTTGAATGAGTAGGTTTGTCCAAACGTTTGACTGGTACTGTAAAAGCAACACGGCCCTCTTTCCAATTGTGTAACTTTCAAAGATGACCCATGCGATAAGTAGATGGAATCCCAGCAACTGCGGCACAAAGCCTAAATGCAGAAATTTTTCCAGCTGCAGCTGGAGTGTTGGTAGCAGTGCCATGTAATGAGCTGCTTGTTCAAAGCCCAGGTTGCAGTGGGCGATGCTACAGTGGCGGCTTCTCCTCCTGTTGCTGCTTCTGTGGCCTGACTGGCTGGTCTGGCCGGGGGTAGAGGCTCACACAAAGAGCCTCTGTTTGTGTGAGCCAGTCAGGCATGCAGGCAGAGGTAGGCAGGCCTCTGGGGTGAAGGAGGAGGTGGGGGCCCTCCCTCCCAGTGAAAGTGATCCACTACTGTGCCACAGCAGCCAGGGAGGGAGCACACCTTTCACACGGCCTGATTAGGTCATCCCCTCCCTCCCCAGATGGGTAACGGAGAGGAGRGCTATTGGTGTGTGCAGGTAAATTAGTGGCATCTGGAAAAGGATGCTAGTGTAAAGGATCAGTGTGAACATGACAGGTGGAAATAGGTTGTGTTACCTGGACTAATACGGGGCTGTTGTGTAGAAATGGATCATCTCTTCTCTTTACTCTGCTTTCAGGCCAATGGGTGTTATGTGTTAATTATGCTTTAAATTACACTGTCCCCCACCTTCCAATATGTCCCACCCAAGTCACATAATCTACTAAAGTCTAAAGTTGTAAATAAATACTAGAATCTAAGTTTTAGTATCTCATCAGAGAAGCGTCTGCAGTATTTCAATCCATCACTCTAAAACCATGTGGGGAAAAACATGCTTCTGAGAGTTTATTATAGTTAACCAGTCTATTACAGAACTTACCTGCCATGCCTCCGGTACTAATACTAGTACTTTTATCCTGTATGTGCYGAAGGCTTTGGCCTGGCCTGGTGCTGATCCTCCCGTCTACGCTGGCGGCTGACAAAGAGTCTTCGTTGCTACAGGACTGGCACGACGTGTGGTTGTTCCGCTTCTTCCTCAACGTGCTGGGCTACGCCACCATCATCATACCTGGCTACTTTCTCATTGGCTACTTCAAGAGGATCAACTACCTCGAAACAGGTGTGGATGTTCTACAGACTGGTGATAATGCACACAGCACGCATATACCTGGCTGGCACACACGCAGAATGATACGCACACAAATAGACCTACAATTTTTCTCTGTAGGTCTATTTTCTCTCAAATAGACCTACAATTTTTCTGTGCGTTAAAGCTCGGTGTATCCTTCAAGTTGCAATTCACAGTTTCTCTATGTTAACATGATCATTGTTTTGTTTTGATGAATCAGTGAATGGTTGATGTGTTCTGGACCTTAAAATATCTTCCTGACCAGTGTTTTCCCCTCCCAGGTCGTGGCATTTGCTATCCTGTCATAAAGGCCTGTGTGTTTGGTAGTGAATCGAAGACTGGTCTCCTGGAAGACGTGTCCATAGCTCCGAGAAATGACGCTGACTCGGGCTCGTCGGCCAGACAAGCCTTCAAGTTAGTCTTCTGCGCTGCGGGACTTCAGGTAAAGTAGTTAAAGGGGCTATATAAATAAAATGTATTACATTTTGATTGGGTAGATTTTCTAGTTGTAGCCCTTTGCACTCAATACTGTATATGGGTTGAAAATTGCAGATTTGGGTACTGATAAGCACATAAATTGGAATGCAGTGGCTGTACAGTAACGTGAAATAAATGGTGAGATGTTGATGATTATAATAAATACTGCTTTGATCTCATACAAGCGAGTCCAAATGTGCACTTCACATTTCCATTTCATAAAACTCATGTCATATACTGTCAACGTTTATGATCACTATGTTTGATGAACAGTTAAAAGATGACATGGCAGCATACCCTGGGTTGTTCTGAACAGAATGAGCATATGTTTGTATATTATGAAGAATATTCACTGCGGAACATGCACCTGAATGCACGCATGACTAGGGCTGTTACTGTGACTGTATTACCACCAAACCGGCAGTCACAATTTAGGAAGGCAGTCAAATTCCACGTGACCGTTTAGTCACAGTAATTGGGCTTCTCCAAGCTCTGATGCTGCTGATGGTCATTAGTAGCCTACCAAACTTGATAACTGCCTGGTACTCAGCACTCTGGTGTCCCGAGTGGCGCAGCGGTCTAAGGCACTGCATCTCAGTGCAAGACGCGTCACTGCAGTCCCTGGTTAAGGCTGCATCACATCCGGCCGTGATTGGGAGTCCCATGGGGCGGCGCACAATTGGCCCAGCATCGTCCGGGTTTGGCCGGGGTAGGCCGTCATTGTAAATAATAATTTGTTCTTAACTGACTTGCCTAGTTAAATAAAGGTTAAATAATCACTGACATCAATGCAAATCAAACACTTCAAGAGAGCCCATGAGCTCATGTTGCGCAACATTTCTATAGGCTATGCAATTGTGTGAGAACAACGTTTTGATGGCCTCTATTAAGCTTTCTATAGGCTAGGCCTACTATATTTATTTCTCAACYTTCCTAATATTAAGCACATTGCTTCTCTTAACGACAGGAGTATAACCTACCAGGCTGGCATGTAAATGAACAACGGGAAAAGCATTCGCAATTTAAGTGCATAGATGACATGTATTTTTTGGGAAATGATAATAGTCCATTCTAAAGCAAAACAAATTTCCCACATATATTATTTAGTATATGTAAAGACAAGATTTCATCAAGAATAGTCTGGTGGCTGACAATATTAGCCTATCACTTGTGAATTATATATTATCACTTGTGAATGACGCCCAGGGTAAGACAATGTATTTTTTTGTGTGACTTTTTCTAATCATAGTCGCACACCTCGTAGCCTAGCCCATATGTTTTGATAAGGTTTGTATCACAACTAAAGTGTACAAATAACTTCTTCAAATTAAGCACATTAATCCGCTTTACAATGGGTGAGAGCCTAACTGGCATACATAAGCAGCGGTGAGTTTCAAGTTTGGGGAAGATCATTTTCACCATTAAAAATGCATCTTTATAATAAAAGCATTACATGCATAATCGCATTTGCGGCCACTTTTGATAATGGTGTTTTCCTGTTAATGGAACATTAGCACTTATAACCTACTGCTTTGTGCGCATTGGTGCGCTTATAATGTGAAGAAACATTTTAAGCTAAACGTTCTGATCTGTGTCAGCCTCATTGCGTAAAAAGGTTTTTTGATGGTAGTGGTTGTATTCATTTGTTTGGAATATTTATTTTTCACACAGAATAGAATAGTTCCACTTTTGTAATATGGGGGACAGTAGATTGACATAGACTAGTGCTTTTGCTGTTTGTTAGGCCTACTCATCTTGTTGGCTGACAAAAAGTAAATGTGGACAGTTCTTCCAATATCTTCAATATGCACCTCGGAATTGGATAAGGACGAACGCAGTTGCGTCTTCACTTGTAGCCTGTGAGAGAGACCCGATCACGTGATGGAGAGTCATGTGAGTGAGAGGTGCTTCGGAGCACGTAGCACTCAGGGAGAAGTGAATTTTAATTATTATATTCAGCCTAAGGGCACAACGGCCACTGGCTGCAAAAGGCATAGATTTTTTTAGGGGGCATTACGGCCACACAAAGGGGATGCCGCCGGGAAATTCGAGGCATTATCAAGTGCTTGTCAAATTATGAATGAGAGACTGAGGAAGAGTGTACACCCTGCACAAAAAAACAAAGCAGGGCTCATGCCTTTCATGCTACTTTTTTCAAATCATCATTAGTCATATCATGCAGCCTTACAATGTATTAAAAATCAAAACATGTAGGCCAACGTTTGTAGAACATCTAAAGTTACATTAATAACTCTAAATTAACCCTATAGGAGTACCTACATTTAAAGTCGGAAGTTTACATACACCTTAGCCAAATACATTTAAACTCAGTTTTTCACAATTCCTGACATTTTAATCCTCGTAAAAAATTCCCTGTTTTAGGTCAGTTAGGATCACCACTTTATTTTAAGAATGTGAAATGTCTGAATAATAATAGTTTATTTCAGTTTTATTTCTTTCATCACATTCCCAGTGGGTCAGAAGTTTACATACACTCAATTAGTATTTGGTAGCATTGCCTTTAAATTGTTGAACTTGGGTCAAACGTTTCGGGTAGCCTTCCACAAGCTTCCCACAATAAGTTGGGTGAATTTTGGCCCATTCCTCCTGACAGAGCTGGTGTAACTGGAGTCAGGTTTGTAAGGCCTCCTTGCTCGCACACGCTTTTTCAGTTCTGCCCACAAATTTTATATGGGATTGAGGTCAGGGCTTTGTGATGGCCACTCCAATACCTTGACTTTGTTGTCCTTAAGCCATTTTGCCACAACTTTGGAAGTATGCTTGGGGTCATTGTCCATTTGGAAGACTCATTTGCGACCAAGGTTTAACTTCCTGACTGATGTCTTGAGATGTTGCTTCAAGATATCCACATAATTTTCCTCCCTCATGATGCCATCAATTTTGTGAAGTGCACCTAGACCCTCCTGCATCAAAGCACCCCCACAACATGATGCTGCCACCCCCGTGCTTCACGGTTGGGATGGTGTTCTTTGGCTTGCAAGCCTCCCCCTTTTTCCTCCAAATATAACGATGGTCATTATGGCCAAACAGTTCTATTTTTGTTTCATCAGACCAGAAGACATTTCTCCAAAAAGTACGATCTTTGTCCCCATGTGCAGTTGCTAACCATATTCTGGATTTTTTCATGGCGGTTTTTGGAGCAGTGGCTTGCTTCTTCCTTGCTGAGCGGCCTTTCAGGTTATGGTGATATAGGACTCGTTTTACTGTGGATATAGATACTTTTGTACCTGTTTCCTCCAGCATCTTCACAAGGTCCTTTGCTGTTGTCCTGGGATTGATTTGCATTTTTCGCACCAAAGTATGTTCATCTCTAGGAGACAGAACGTGTCTCCTTCCTGAACGGTAGTCCCATGGTGTTTATACTTGCGTACTATTGTTTGTACAGATGAACGTGGTACCTTCAGGCGTTTGGAAATTGCTCCCAAGGATGAACCAGACTTGTGGAAGTCTACAACATTTCTTTTAAGGTCTTGGCTGATTTCTTTTGTTTTTTCCCATGATGTCAGGCAAAGAGGCACTGAATTTGAAGGTAGGCCAGGAAATACATCCACAGGTACACCTCCAATTGACTCAAATGATATCAATTAGCCTATCAGAAGCTTYTAAAGCCATGACATAATTTTCTGGAATTTTCCACGCTGTTTAATTTAGTGTATGTAAACTTCTGCCCCACTGTAATTGTGATACAGTGAATTATAGGTGAAATAATCTGTCTGTAAACAATTGTTTGGAAAATTACAAAGTAGATGTCCTAACCGACTTGCCAAAGCTATCGTTTGTTAACAAGAAATTTGTGGAGTGGTTAAAAAACAAGTTTTAATGACTCCAACCTAAGTGTATGTAAACTTCCGACTTCAACTGTACTTGCATAATGATCTCCATGTCATTGTAGCAGTAAGGGAAAACACTGCATGAAACCTTCTTTACTCTTCAGTTAACACAGACACACACACTCCCTCCCTTCCTGTCTCCCTCTATCCCACAAACACACACACACTGCTTCCAACTTTTAAAACGTTAGTCTTTCAGTTTTAAATAATTTTTTTGTTTATCCTCTTGTGTTTCTTGTGAGGTAAATATTTCATTGTTTATTCGTTTTTTTCTGTGAGGCGCATTGTTTTGCATTCATATCTGAAATGTGCTATATAAATAAAGCTTTATTTGATTAGGCACCTAACCAAATTTAAGGAGCACCAGAAAGAGAGATGTATTGATATAGTTTAGGCTTGCATTAGGCCTATATGAATCTTACCTTTGAAACACATCTCATGAGTAGCAGACCCTTTTCCTTTCTTCCTGTGTCAATCAAATTTGCCTAGACCTACCAGGTTACCAAGTTGTTCGCTAGCTAGGTAACATGACTGAACAACGTTGTTTATCAAACCAATAATTAGCGAGAAGCAGGTGAGTGAGGGCAGGTAGGGTATGTGGCTGGCTGGTTATAGCTGCCACACGTGATATGCGCATGAAAGTGAAGTAGATATTATGGGACCTGCGCATACAAGAGACTAGTGGGTGTTGCTTAAATGTAGCTGACTTTATAAACATTTTATTACAGGCGCCAGCAGGTTCTTTAGATTAGTAGGGCACGAAAATTTGGTTGTATCATATGAAACGATACTACGGTATTCTAAAATGTTGTTATTATGATGTTTTGGTACCATGATATTACCATGGTACCGGTGTACCGTGCAACACTACTGTCCATATAGGCCATTTCCCACAAGTGTAAAAGGCTAAACAGCGATACCAACATATTCACAATTATATCTCATGTACGTCATACAGTTTAGTCTCCTTATCTATGTTATCTTGTTTTCTCTCCAGACATCCTACCTGACATGGGGTGTCCTACAGGAGAGGGTGATGACACGCTCGTATGGGGCCTCCACCCCCGAGGAGGAGGGTGAGCGCTTCAAGGACTCCCAGTTCCTGGTGTTCATGAACCGCATCCTGGCGCTGACTGTGTCTGGCCTGTGGTGTCTCCTGTTCAAGCAGCCTCGCCACGGTGCGCCCATGTATAAATACTCGTTCGCATCGCTCTCCAACGTCCTCAGCAGCTGGTGCCAGTACGAGGCCCTCAAGTACATCAGCTTCCCCACCCAGGTGCTGGCTAAGGCCTCTAAAGTGATCCCTGTCATGCTAATGGGTAAGATTGTGTCGCACAAGAGCTACGAGTACTGGGAGTACCTGACGGCGGCTCTAATCTCTCTGGGCGTCAGCATGTTCTTGTTGACGAGTACGACCGGTAAGCACCCGTCTACGGTCACAACGTTCAGCGGCGTGGTCATCTTGGTCGGCTACATCGTCTTCGACAGCTTCACGTCCAACTGGCAGGACAACCTGTTCAAGTGCAAGATGTCGTCGGTACAGATGATGTTCGGCGTCAACCTCTTCTCCTGCCTCTTCACCGTTGGCTCGCTGCTGGAACAGGGCGCCTTCTTCGACTCGCTGGCCTTCATGACGCGACATTCGGAGTTTGCATTCCATGCCGTGCTGTTGTCGGTGTGCTCAGCATGCGGCCAGCTCTTCATCTTCTACACCATCGCACAGTTCGGCGCCGCCATCTTCACCATCATCATGACCCTTCGGCAGGCCATCGCCATCCTGCTCTCCTGTTTCCTGTATGGCCACGCCGTCACAATGGTGGGGGGCTTCGGCATGGCCGTGGTCTTCCTCGCCCTCTTCCTGCGCGTCTACGCCCGCATCCGCATGAAGGCAGGACGCAGGGCGCCGCAGCCACAGGTGCAGAAGGTATAGGAGGAGGAGTCTGAGGAGGGAACTGGAAAACAAAAACTAAAGCCACGTTTCCGTTGTTTTTTTTTTCTGTCTCTGTGTGTCCCGTTTGACTTTTTGTGTTCATTTAATGGGTTTCTACTTTGTATAGGAAAGGTACAGAAAGGGATTCTAGTGTCTTTTTAAAGGTGTTTGACTTGACACGCACCGAGCCGTCGTCACACAGGTCAATTAGTTTCGAAAACCCAACCCTAGGCAACACAGTGACTAGGGTGGTTTCAATGATGGACTCTTGTCATAGAGGAACTATGTTACTGCCTAAGTCACTACTTTATCTGCTTGAATAAAATGCAAAATGATCACGGAGGTTATTTTTAATGAGTGAATTACGCAAGTGGATAGTTTGCATCAACTACCTTAACTAAAACCACTGCAAAGTTATTGCCTGCAAAATCACGGCGTTCTGTCATATCTGCTTCTTGATTTGTTGGGAGAGTCCCCAGAATGTATATTTTATCCTTATCGACGTAGGCAGTGATGTAGTTTCTCTATGCCAAAAGAGTCGGTCATTAAATTCAGACCTTAGTCACTGTTGTTGGTTTCAAGGATACAGGTCAATGGGAGTGATTCGGCTGGACCAATCAGCAGTCGCCCGTTTAAGTGTCTATGACCCCGAAATTACACAGCAATCGTCGCCTGTACGTTTTGTCTGTCAAACCCAGCTCAAACGCATGCAACATTGGCATGTGAAATGTAAACAAGTAATAAAATGGCTATTGATTTCAGCCTTTGCTTCTGGAGCTGCATTATATGCTTCTGGAGCTGCAGTCAAAGAACAAAAATCTGATGTTTGCGGTGTAGTTTTGGGGTAATCACGAGTACATGAGCTGTATACTGCAAGCCTTCAGCTATGGGTAATGTAATATTGTGAATGGCACCATATTAAGCTTATAAGGCCTCTATGAAAAGAGGACATGAGATACTATGGTGAGCAGGCCCCAAGTAAGGTCCCATTTTGGATAATCTCTGTGTAGATACTGCATCAATTTTGTTTAAAACTAATAATTGCATTGTTGTACATTTTGGACATGGCATGAGAGAAATGTTTAATCATTACCAGTTCATGATCAGGTAATGCTGCTTGAGAATATTTTATTTGTTTCATATAAAGAAGCAGGTATGGTAGAGGTCTCACTTTTGGCATTATTCTGACTTGAGATCTATGTGCTTAACTAAAAAAAAAAAATAGAAGTCTACCATTGAGATCAAGGAAGGATTTACACGAACGTCCAGGTTGTGTCAGATGGATCTCAAGTCAAATTACCGCCCTTTCAGATCATACGAAAAGCATAGTTCATACATCTTTAGTTGACTGATGTTGTTCCTCATGGCTTACCATAGTGTATGATGAGGAAAGTTACGGAGTGACCCGACAGAAAATGTTTTACTATTTTCCTAACAACATCACAAGAATAAATGCACAGCTTACCAGCAGACCATCAAAAAGAACTTTGCAGAAGTTACTATGTTCTATTTTATATGGAGGGGAGGGAGTGAGAGATTTCAAGCAGCATTCAAGATGCCCATCTTATTTTTGAATAGGACGCACTTACGTTAGGTCAGGTAAAAGACAATTAACTGTCAAATGCCAGCAAGAGTTGCAACCAGGCGGAATGACTCGAACTTCAGCTCTTGGAACAAACAGCCTGCACAATTATTTGTTCTCTTGTTTTGTTGGTGTAGGATTCAACTAGGCAAACCATATTATTGAAGTATTTGATTTGGATAAATGCCATACATTTTCATACTGAATGTTAGTTTAAGTATGGTGGCATTCATTTAGTGGCCTGGCTGACCCAGACAACGTGAAGGATTTCCAGGCAACTCATTGCCAGGCAATTAATTTAGCCCTACGTGTACAGCTTTACAATCAAACCAAATACTTAAATTATTTGTTACACTAACAGGACATACAGTACCAGTCAAAGGTTTGGRCACACCTACTCATTCCAGGGTTTTTCTACATTGTAGAATAATAGTGAAGACATCAAAACTATGAAATAACATATATTGAATCATGTAGTAACCAAAAAAGTGTTAAATCAAAATATATTTCATATTTGAGATTCTTCAAAGTAGCCACCCTTTGCCTTGATGATAGCTTTGCACACTCTTGACTTTCTCTCAAGGTTTGATGTCTTCGCTATTATTCTACAATGTAGAAAATAGTAAAAAATAAGGAAACCCTTGAATGAGTAGGTGTGTACAAACTTTTGACTGGTACTGTAGACCAGTTGTTCTGGTATTATTAAATTGCAAATGTGAATTTGTATTCAAACAAGCCATAAAGTCAATCACCCATAGAGACAACAAAAATATTTGACAAACTGCATTCACCTTTTGTAAAGTTGTACATTCAAATTTACAGCACTCGTTGTCTGTAACTTTGGTTCAGCACATCTGCTTTTGCTGTAACACTTGAGATAAATGAATGACTCACAGCAATATGTCAGCAATGTCCTATGTATAGGCTGTACACATGTCTTATAGGCTATACAGTGCCTTGCAAAAGTATCCAGACCCCCTTGATTATATCACATTTTGTTACAAAGTGGGATGAAAATGGATTTAATTGTAATTTTGTCAACAATATGCACAAAATACTCTGTCAAAGTGGATTTCTTTTAATTAATAAAAAATATCCTAAATAAAGTCTTTGCATAAGTCTTCAGCCCTTAAATTAGTTAAGGAGTAAAATTTAGCTTATCAAATCACATAAAAAGTTACATGGACTTACTGTGTGAAATAATATGGATTGACATTATTTTAAATGACTAACCCTTCCTTTGTCCCCCTTACATACAGTGTATTCGGAAAGGATTCAGACCCCTTGACTCCACATTTTGCTACGTTACAGCCTCAATCTAAAATGGATTAAATATATTTTTGTTCTTCGTCAATCTACACACAATACCCCATAATGACAAAGCAAAAACAGGTTTAGAATTTTTGGGAAATTTATTACAAACAAAAAAAAACATTTTACGTAAGTATTCAGACCCTTTACTCAGTACTTTGTTGAAGCACCTTTGGCAGCGATAACAGCCTAGTCTTCTTGCGTATAGTCTTGTAGTCTACAAGTTTGGCACACCTGTATTTGGGGATTTTCTCACATTCTTCTCTGCAGATCCTCTCAAGCTCTGTCAGGTTGGATGCACAGCTATTTCCAGGTCTCCAGAGATGTTCGATCRGATTCAAGTCCGGGCACTGGCTTTGCAACTCAAAGACTTGTCACAAAACCACTMCCAGTTGTCTTATCTGTGTGCTTAGGGTTGTTGTTCTGTTGGAAGGGGAACCTGCGCCCCAGTCTGAGGTCCTGAGCACTCTGGAGCAGGTTTTCATCAAGGATCTCTCTGTACATTACTCCGTTCCTTTCCCTCGATCCTGACTAGTCTACCAGTCCCTGCCGCTGAAAAACATCCCCACAGCATAATGCTGCCACCACCATGCTTCACCGTAGGGATGGTGCCAGGTTTCCTCCAGACGTGACGCTTGGCATTCAGGCCAAAGTGTTAATTCTGGCTTTCATCAGACCAGAGAATCTTGTTTCCAAACTTCTTCCATTTAAGAATAATGGAGGCCACTGTGTTCTTGGGGACCTTCAATGCTGCAGAAATGTTTTGGGAGCCTTCCCCAGATCTGTGCCTCGCCACAATCTTGTCTCGGTGCTCTACGGACAATTCCTTCGACCTCATGGCTTGGTTTTTGCTCTGACATGCACTGTCAACTGTGTGACCTTATATACAGGTGTGTGGCCTTTCCAAACCATGTCCAATCAATTGAATTTACCACAGGTGGACTCCAATGAAGTTGTAGAAACATCTCAAGGATGATTAATGGAAACAGGACGCACCTGAGCTCCATTTTGAGTCTCATAGCAAAGGGTCTGAATACTTATGTAAATTAGGTATTTCTGTAGTTTTGTTTTATACATTTGCTAAAATTTCAAAAAACCTGTTCACTTTTTCACTTTGTTGTATTGTGTGTAGATTGATGAGGAGAAATAGAAATGTAATACATTTTACAACAAGGCTGTAAGGTAACAAAATGTGGAAAAGGGTAAGGGGTCTGAATACTTTCCGAATGCACTGTACATCTGTGAGGTCCCTCAGTCAAGTATTGAATTTCAATCACAGATTCAACTACAAAGACCAGGGAGCTTTTCGAAGGCCTCTTAAAAAGGGCAGTGGTTGGTAGATGGGCAACAATAACAAGTCAGACATTGAATATCTTTTAGCATGGTCTAGTTAATAATGATGCAGTGTATTAAACCACCCAGACTCTTCAAAGATGGTCGTCCTTCTGAACTGAGCTGCAGGACCGGAATTAAACTGCTCAGGGATGTCACCATGAGGTCATTTGGTTATTTTAAAACGGTTACAGAGTACAATGGCTGTTACGGGAGAGAACTGAGGACGGATCAACAACATTGTAGTGACTCTACAATAATGACCTAAATGACAGTGAGAAGAACACAAATATACTAAATAAAACTATTCCAAAACATGTGTCTTGTATGCAACAAGGCACTAAAGTAATACTGCAAAAAAACATGGCAAAGGAATACACTTTTTGGGCCTAAATTCTAATCCCTATGTTTGGGGCAAATACAACACATCACTGAGTAACTGCCTCCTTATTTTCAAGCATGGTGGAAATACTATGGCAAGACTTAAATTGCTGTCCAGCCTTGATCCCCAACATCTTGACAGAGCTTGAAGAATTTTGAAAAGATGATTAATAGGCAAATATTGCACAATTCAGGTGTGCAAACCCCTTAAGCCGTGTTCACATTGGCAGTTTGAAGTGACTCAATCATATTTATTTCCATATCCGATTTTAATCTTCTTTTTCCTGCAGTCTGAACAGCCAAAAAGCACATGGAATCGGCAATTTCAAGTCACATTTCAAACCACCTTCGTAGGTAGTTTGAAGTCCGATACAAATCTGATTCTTGGCCATGTCTGTACAGTCCAATCTGATTTATTTACCCTCAAGTGGTTTTTAGACTGTTATTCGGCTTATCTTGTTGCTTGCTACTCTGTTGACAGTTTGACAAGCACATGTGGTAGCTAACTAGCTTGGTAATTGTTTACAAACAAATTAGTGAATGTGCTAGAAAGCTAAATAGCTACTTTGCTAGCTATTTGACTGCTGTGGCTAGCTAAAAAAGTGTAGCCTTGTCAGCAAATGTCTGCTGTCTGAACCTACACATCTGACTTGGTCACTTGTAACTTGCTGTTTGGACAGTCAGTACAGTAGTCCAAAACTGATTTGAGCATTAAGGCCTACAGTGTGAACAAGGCTTTAGACTTACACAAGCAGACTCACAGCTGTAATTGCTGCCAAAGGTGTTTCTAACATGTATGAACTCAGGGAACTGAATACTTATGCAACAACTATATGTTTTAAAATGTTTATTAATAAAAAATATATTATTATTTTCTTTCGCTTTGACAGAGTATTTTGTGTAGATTGTTGACAAAAAATGACAATTCAATCAATTATAATACTTTGTAACACAATCAAATGTGAAGAATTTCAAGAGGTCTGAATACTTTTGCAAGGCACTCTTTCTTATGATGTTCTGTTTGCATCAGCTTGACACTTTTGTTTCAATGTCAGTTGGTGTTTTAACCTAACGTAGTGGGGTCGGATGAAACCGGAAGTATTTGGTTTTCAGCCTTCGGCTCTTCTCTGCTTTTCCCCTGAAAACAGGATGCTTCTGGTTTCTGACGACAAGGCTAAGGGTGGTGATGTTTGAATGGATGGTTAGCCMCATCTCTATCAGCCTTAGATAAGGACTACAGTTAAACAACTGTACTGTACTTCTGGCAATGCAAATGTCATAGCATGGGTCGTGGGACGTGGCATATTCATGATAGGTCAATGGTTTTCACATAGTCTTCAACATTGCCTGGGGGAATAACCTGGGGAAGAAAGCAATGCAAACCTTTGTAAACATTGTCTTGGGATCTTTTGCTTCAATTGAAACTAACCTTTTTGGACACATGGAGCGTAGTCACATACAGTACATGTTCCTTATGATGGATTCATAGCATTTTTTATCTGTCCATAATGACATGCTTATTTTGAGGAGAGCTGTGCACTGTTGTCTGTTCTTTCATGTGTGAATGTTTTAATGTGGCCTGAATGGATGGTGATGGTTGACACTCTCTCTAGAATGTGAAGGATCGATTGGACAGGCTTAGGGTTTGGCGTGGATGAGGACCTCTGCATACAAGGGAAATGCAATGTAACCGGTACTTTCTGTTTTTTATCATTGTAGTATTTCAACTAGTAGGCTAGATTGATAGATTTTTTTTTTTTATCATTAAATTAATTTAAATACATGAACTTAAGACTTCAAATGTTTTTTTGTTTTTATAAGAATTTATGATTTCCATCTTGAATTTTTTGGGGGTTATTGAAAAGGCCAGGGTGCTATGAGATGTAGCTGTGACCTAGGGTGGCTTACTCTAAACTACTGATTAATTATTTCCTGAACACATTTCGATGATTGACCATAAAAGCTTATGACCTCTTGGTATTGTAACCTGAGGAAAAGATTGTGTTATCTAAATCCAGTAGGAAGTATTGGTTTACCTCAAGGAGTCAGTAAGAAGTGAGGTCTGTTACAGTAAATGTGTAAAATAGAACAATGTTTCAACATCTTCTCCATAAGTGGTCTCTTAGCCTATGTTGTTCAATTGAAGCTAGTATGGTAATGTGTTATATTGATGTGATGTGATATATTTTCATTCCCGTGTGAAACACACACAGCCACGTGGGGGAACTCCCCCCTGAGCTCTCATTACAACACTTCCTACTCCCAAGCCGTCCAGATCAGTGTGTGTGTGTGTGATAACGTGGGCATCTCCATGCCTCTTTTCAGTAATGTAACTGAGCAGAGAAAAAGGTGTAGCAGGCTACATGCGCAACCCTCAGTCAACCTTCCCACTGCTGGGGAAACTAACCAGTCACTACAGGCTTTCATTGTGAATGGCAGGAAAGGGTTAATTGATGAAACGGCTTACTGTAGTAGTGGAACAGATCAGACGTATTAATGTGATGTTACATCCCACTTGATCTAATCCTAAAGGTTATAAATTGGTGGGTCGAGTTATTTTGTCCTTTATTTGAGGTCGCATCTCAGGTTCTCAAAATCTGAATTCCTCCCTCTTCTTTAAAGTTCAACTAAAAATATTTTTTTCATTTCAGATATTGAAGATATAGTAGCTTAATGATTTATTACATATCACAGATTACTATTCAGATTCTCTATCCTGTCACCCTGTTGCTCTACTCATTCTCAGGCCTTAAGCATAATGGAAATGAAATATGACACTAGTATTGTGCAAGAGACCACAATAGAAAGATACAGTGACATATTCGGTGTACAATTGAAATCACATTGTGCAAGCTGTGCTCATCCATATTTGTCTATTTTGTTTCACTGTATCTTGTGGCTTCAATTTACCATGAAAGCAAATATGGCACACACATCCTTGTGACGTTGTAAAAAATATATATATTATATCACACCATTCAGAATCAACCACAGTAAATCCATTAATTGCCCAAAACAACTGACATTGTTCACTCCCATGATAACATTTCTATAATCGGATTTAGATGATTTATCATTTTTGTAAGGAGGTTGTACAGTGTTCAAGAATGAACATATCACCTCCTACTTGTGGCAAGGGTTTCCTAATAACTCAACACTACTACAATTTATTTTGTCACCACCGTGGGTGTCAAGAATGAAGACGACAACCACAGATTTTTTTTTTTAAGAAAAAAGTGTTCCACAGGAAGTCATTTGTTGAACCTGAAGTCACACAAGTTAAATATTTACTACATGTGAAACCTCTAGTTCCAGTAGTAAAACAGAATTGTCAGGGGAAATTGAATGTTTAAAAGTCCAGTCTAAAAATGCATCCCCATTTTTTTTTTTTTTACAAATCTACTACTGCATTCTGATTGTTTCACTCCACTGAATAGGCCACTGATATTTATAGTACCCTAGCAAGGGGTCTCCATCAATCATGTTTCTAAATGACACATGACTGTGCAAGGCCATAGCTTGGTCAGACCTCTCAGTATCAAAATGACTTAACCCATGTTTGAGAAGTGGGCAAGACACCCACAACTAATTTCCATACCTGAAAACTAAAATGCTTCAAGTGCAAATCCACCCATTATCTCCACCCCCTCAGCAGGCCTCTGTGTTATACTACAAACCATGTGATTTCAAAGAATTTGTGGCAACTTTTTTTATGCACCTCACTGATTGCATGATTAACTCATAACCTCAGAACATATCTTTCTGGGTCAACTCCTTGAGAGTAGAAACAGAGACATTCTCAGGGGTAGTGGAACCAGACTGTAGTTAGTACTACCATGACTGTTGTGGTTCAAGTTGAAAAACATTCTACATCAGGGATGGGCAACTGGCCCTAGGCTCAGCCGCAAATTGGTAGGCCACACAAGCTCACAGAACGGGACTGCCGAGTGCTGTCCTTGGTTGCAACACGCACTATTGAGTTCCAAACTGCCTCTGGAAGCAAGTTCAGAGCAATAACTGATCCTTCGGAGCTTCATGAAATGGGTTTCCATGGCCAAGCAGCTGTACACAAACCTAAGATCACCATGTGCAATGCCAAGCATCGGCTGGAGTGGTGTAAAGCTCTCCGCCATTGGACTCTGGAGTAGTGGAAACGCGTTCTCTGGAGTGATGAATAACGCTGCACCATCTGGCAGTCCGACAGACGAATCTGGGTTTGACGCACGCCAGGAGAACGCTACCTGCCCCAATGCATAGTGCCAACTGTAAAGTTTGGTGGAGGAGGAATAATGGTCTGGGGCAATTTTTCATTATTCGGGCTAGGCCCCTTCCAGTGAAGGGGCATCTTAACGCTACAGCATACAATGACATTCTAGATGAAGGCCCTTTACTGTTTCCGCATGACAATGCCCCTGTGCACAAAGCGAGGTCCATACAGCAATGGTTTGTCGAGATCGGTGTGGAAGAACTTCACTGGCCTGCACAGAGCCCTGACTTCAACCCCATCGAACACCTTTGGGATGAATTAGAACGCAACCCCTCGAGCCAGGCCTAATCGCCCAACATCAGTGCCTGACCTGCAAACTGCAAACAAACTGCAATTATTTCTCTCCACCCTATGGCAAAATGAGTAGAATTGGAGCAAACTTGCTTTAAAACTGCAACATTTTCTCTACGCCCCATGGTAAAATGTGTAGAATTGCACAAAATTAACTCTGAAAAATGTCTCATTGCACGCAATGTTGGGGGTGTATGGATGTGGGCACGCTGCAGCGAGCAAATGCGTCCCCTGACACTTGCACACAGTCACAAACACAGCCACTTACTGCCTCTACCTCTGGTGAACAAAYGCAAACAAATGTAGCGTCCAACTCCAGCAGTGCATTCGGAAAGTATTCAGTCCCCTTGACTTTTTTCAAATTTTGTTACATTATAGTGTTTTTTCCCTCATCAATCTACACGTGCCATAATGACAAAACAAAAACAGGGTTTTAAAAATGTTTGCAAATAAAAAATGTAATAAAATAAAACTGATAACATTTACATAAGTAATCAGTCCCTGCCGCTGAAAAACCTCCCCACAGCATGATGATGCCACCACCATGCTTCAACGTAGGGATGGTGCCAGGTTTCCTCCAGACGTGACACTTGGCATTCAGGCCAAAGAGTTCAATCTTGGTTTCATCAGACCAGAGAATCTTGTTTCTCAGGGTCTGAGAGTCCTTTAGGTGCGTTGTGGCAAACCCGAAGCGGGCTGTCATGTGCCTTTTACTGAGGAGTGGCTTACGTCTGGCCACTCTACCATAAAAGCCTGATTGGTGGAGTGCTGCAGAGATGGTTGTCCTTCTGGAAGGTTCTCCTATCTCCACAGAGGAACTCCGTCAGAGTGACCATGGACCTTGGGGCAGCAGGTAGCCCAGTGCTTAGCAGGTAGCCTAGTGGTTAGAGCGTTGGGTCAGTAACCGAAAGGTTGCTAGATCGAATCCCCGAGCTGACAAAGTAAAAAATCTGCAGTTCTGAACAAGGCAGTTAACCCACTGTTCCTAGGCCGTCATTGTATATAAGAATTTGTTCTTAACTGACTGAAATAAAAAATATAAAAAAATACAGGTGTGTGCTTTTCCAAATCATGTCCAATCAATTGAATTTACCACAGGTGGACTCCAATCAAGTTGTAGAATTATCTCAAGGATGATCAATGGAAACAGGATGCACCTGAGCTCAATTTCGAGTCTCATAGCAAAGGGTCTGAATACTTATATAAGATATTTCCGTTTTTTTATATATATATATATATATATATATACATTTGCAAACATTTCTAAAAACCTGTTTTCGCATTGTCCTTATAGGCTTTTGTGTGTAGATTGATGAGGACAATAAGGCTGTGTAACGTAACAAAATGTGGAAAAATCGAAGGGGTCTGAACTTTCCGAATGCACTGTACCTTCTCAAGCCACAAACTCTGAGACATGAATGAGACAGGATGTTGAATGGTGCCAGATAGGATGGTGTATTACTCCCACCAACAGCTGGGTGGTGAAATTACACTTATAGAATTATAAACTGCGTGGTTCGAGCACCGAATGCTGATTGGCTGACAGCCGTAGTATATCAGACCGTATACCACAGGTTTGACAACACATTTATTTTTAGAGACAGATCGAAACTTACTGGGGCGGAGTGGTGGTCCAAAGTAGAGGAGGGTTGTTAAACCCTTTTTTTAAATGTGGGTGGGGGGGGCACAGAAGGAGGGTAGTGCACAGAAGGAGGGTAGTGCATAAATGCATAAATATTTGGATAGAAAATGTACAAATTACCCTCTTTCTATACATCTATATCTGTATTGCAGAAGCAGTAGCCATCTGACAAAGAAATGCATGTCGGTGTCGTAACATGACACCGGCATATCTCTATCTCTCTGGGGCTAGGTCTAAGCTTCTCTTTCTTGGTAAAGACCATCTTTTTTACCTATTTGGTAAAAGACCATATTATGGCAAGAAAAAGCTCAAATAAGCAATGTCAGTCCATCATTACTTTAAGACATGAATGTCAGTCAATCCGGAAAATTTCAAGAACTTTTAAAATGTCTTTAAGTGCAGTTGCAAAAAACTTCACACACTATGATGAAACTGGCTCTCATTAGGATCGCCACAGGAAACGAATACCCAGAGTTACCTCTGCTGCAGAGGATAAGTTCATTAGAGTTACCAGCTTCAGAAATTGCAGCCCAAATAAATGCTTCACAGAGTTCAAGTAACAGACACATCTCAACATCAACTGTTCAGAGCAGGCTGCATGAATCAAATCAAATTTAAAATCACATGTATTTATAWAGCCCTTCTTACATCAGCTGATATCTCAAAGTGCTGTACAGAAACCCAGCCTAAAACCCCAAACAGCAAGCAATGCAGGTGTAGAAGCACGGTGGCTAGGAAAAACTCCCTAGAAAGGCCAAAACCTAGGAAGAAACCTAGAGAGGAACCAGGCTATGAGGGGTGGCCAGTCCTCTTCTGGCTGTGCCGGGTGGAGATTATAACTGAACATGGCCAAAGATGTTAAATGTTCATAAATGACCAGCATGGTCAAATAATAATAATCATAGTAGTTGTCGAGGGTGCAACAAGTCAGAACCTCAGGAGTAAATGTCAGTTGGCTTTTCATAGCCGATCATTGAGAGTATCTCTACCGCTCCTGCTGTCTCTAGAGAGTTGAAAACAGCAGGTCTGGGACAGGTAGCACGTCCGGTGAACAGGTCAGGGTTCCATAGCCGCAGGCAGAACAGTTGAAACTGGAGCAGCAGCACGGCCAGGTGGACTGGGGACAGCAAGGAGTCATCATGCCAGGTAGTCCTAAGGCATGGTCCCAAGACAGTGGACACCTTCGACATTCTAATGTACTTGTCCTCTTGCTCAGTTGTGCACCGACAGCTCTACGGGCACCTCTTTGCCCACAGGATGTCCATCGCTGCGACCTCCGCGGTTGTTCATCCTGCCCTGACGCCAGCGGCCCTTGATGCATCCCCCACACTGCCTCTGCTTGCTGTGCTCCTCCCCCTTCCTTCCTCTGGACAACACTCGGCCTTGGCTTCCTCTGTGGTGAGGGAAAGCAGTCATCCCCCATACTACGTTTGCCTACGACACGCCAATGGTACGCCAATGGTGGCCTTCACCATTGACATCCTATCTGCTTCAAGTTTTATTGTCGAATCGCAACCTACTGTACTAGAGTGTGAGACTGGTCACAGCCTATCTATAAAACTATTTTCTCTTAACCCTGAATTTCTAATAACATAGTTCCCGACAAATCTGACTACCCCCACCCAAAATATCTCCGACTCCCCATTCCTGTCCAATCTCTCTGACCTTGTCAAACAACCTCTCACGTTCTGCAGCATACATTTCAACCGTTTCCTCTACCATACAGCCATTCCACATTCCTGTACCATCAATTTCAAATATGAATTTAAATCCTATAAGCCCTAATCTCATCCTACACAACATAACATCCTCCCTTCTGTTCCCATTATGTCTATCTCCTGTACAGATTTCCTTGTACTATTAAAATGTCTGCCCTTACTACTTTCACCCCATTGTCTCTGCCAGCAATCTAACCCATTTTTCTGAGTCAATATTTTAATTTTCCCCTACCCAACTGCACCTGTCCATAATATTATTTTTCACTGCTCTTTTTACTATTATATCTATATCATTTCCATAAACACCTTTAAGAGCCGGAATGCAACATAACTGAATTTCAATACCATTTCTTTGTAACCCCAACAGCATTATTTCTAACCAGAAATCCTCACAGTCTGCCTTTCCAGATCTTAAACTACACAACTGACTCTTCTTGGTTGCATCACCTCTCTGTTGCAGTCCAACAATAATCCCAACCATTTCTGTTGAATATACAGATCATTTGTTAGTCTCTTGCATAGAATAACATCGAACTCAGGAATAAATACACCTGCTCCTGTATTCCCATTCATGGGATCCTTTCAACCATCTGTACTGCATGACAAGAATAAAACGGATTACTAATATATTAATACAATATTGTTCCTATAACTTCACACCACTTTCTATTCTTCTCAGGCTAAGATAAACATGTGATCTTGTAAAAAACCACGGTGGCACATTTCCTATTGCCACAGATGGCTCTAAAACAATATCTCCAATAGTCCATATTCATCAACCCTTTTTCCAATCTCTGGGCCAAAACCCCTCTTGATATCGTTCATTTTCCCAGCAGTCAGTGTAGGATAATTTACCGTACTACCCTTCAATCTTGCCCTGTATGCCAGCGCTAGCTTAACTCTTCTAAGGGGCAGTGGCATTTCCCCAGTATCTTCAGTTGAAGTCGGAAGTTTACATACACCTTAGCCAAATACATTTAAACTCAGTTTTTCACAATTCCTGACATTTAATCCTAGTAAGAATTCCCTGTTTAGGTCAGTTAGGATCACCACATTATTTTAAGACAGTGAAATGTCAGAATAATAGCAGAGAAAAGGATTTATTTCAGCTTTTATTTCTTTCATCACATTCCCAGTGGGTCAGAAGTTTACACACTCAATTAGTATTTGGTAGCATTGCCGTAAAATTATTTAACAGGTCAAACGTTTCGGGTAGCCTTCCACAAGCTTCCCACAATCAGTTGGTTGAATTTTGGCCCATTCCTCCTGACAGAGCTGGTGTAACTGAGTCAGGTTTGTAGGCCTCCTTGCATGCACACGCTTTTTCAGTTCTGCCCACAAATTTTCTATGGGATTGAGGTCAGGGCATTGTGATGGCCACTCCAATACCTTGACGTTGTTGTCCTTAAGCCATTTTGCCACAACTTTGGAAGTATGCTTGGGGTCATTGTTCATTTGGAAGACCCATTTGCGACCAAGGTTTAACTTCCTGACTGATGTCTTGAGATGTTGCTTCAATATCCACATAATTTTCCTCACTTATGATGCCATCAATTTTGTGAAGTACAAAAGTCCCACCTGCAGCAAAGCACCCCCACAACATGATGCTGCCACCCCCGTGCTTCACGGTTGGGATGGTGTTCTCGGCTTGCAAGCCTCCCCCTTTTTCCTCCAAACATAACGATGGTCATTATGGCCAAACAGTTCTATTTTTGTTTCATCAGACCAGAGGACATTTCTCCAAAAAGTATGATCTTCGTCCCCATGTGCAGTTGCAAACCGTAGTCTGGATTTTTTATGGCGGTTTTGGAGCAGTGGCTTCTTCCTTGCTGAGCGGCCTTTCAGGTTATGGCGATATAGGACTTGATTTACTGTTGATATAGATAATTTTGTACCTGTTTCCTCCAGCATCTTCACAAGTTCCTTTGCTGTTGTTCTGGGATTGATTTGCACTTTTCGCACCAAAGTTCGTTCATCTCTAGGAGACAGAACGCGTCTCCTTCCTGAGCGTTATGACGGATGCGTGGTCCCATGGTGTTTATACTTGCGTACTATTGTTTGTACAGATGAAGGTGGTACCTTCAGGCATTTGGAAATTGCTCCCAAGGATGAACCAGACTTGTGGAGGTCTACAATTACTTTTCTGAGGTCTTGGCTGATTTTCCCATGATGTCAAGCAAAGAGGCACAGAGTTTGAAGGTAGTCCTTTAAATACATCCACAGGTGAACCTCCAATTGACTCAAATGATGTCAATTAGCCTACCAGAAGCTTCTGAAGCCATGACCAAATTTTCTGGAATTTTCCAAGCTGTTTAAATGCACAGTCAACTTCGTGTATGTAAACTTCTGACCCACTGGAATTGTGATACAGTGAATTATAAGTGAAATAATTTGTCGGTAAACAATTGTTGGAAAAATTACTTGTGTCATGCACAAAATAGATATCCTAACCGACTTGGCAACACTATAGTTTGTTAACAAGAAATTTGTGGAGTGGTTGAAAAACGAGTTTTAATGACTCCAGCCTCTGTATGTAAACTTCCGACTTTAACTGTACCTGTCTTGCAAGAAATCACGCACAGAACGAGCAGTATGGCTGGTGACATTGTCATGCTGGAGAGTCATGTCAGGATGAGCCTGTAGGAAGGGTACCACATGAGGGAGGAGGATGTCTTCCCTGTAACGCACAGCGTTGAGACTGCCTGCAATGACAACAAGCTCAGTCCGATGATGCTGTGACACACCGCCCCCAGACTACGACGGACCCTCAACCTCCAAATCGATCCCGCTCCAGAGTACAGGCCTCGGTGTAACGCTCAGTCCTTCGACGATAAAAGCGAATCCGACCATCACCCCTGTCTGTCTGGTGTAACGTTGTTGCCGGTGATGTCTGGTGAGGACACCTGTCTTATGTGGTGGCATATTTCTGCTTTACCAAATGAGGACAGTTACAAACTTCACACACCAGTCAGAGTTATACTTAAACTACATATTTTTTAATAAGAGCGTTGCAATAGCCTTTTTGACTTTCAATGATGCTCTATGTCTAATGAACCATTGAAAAGTACCAACAGAAAAGTTCAAAGATCTTTTATAGCCAAGATACACCCCTCTCAACTTACACTGACGAACCACAGATCTTAGGAACAGTTCACAAAGGTTAAGATTTGTATGAAAGATATCTATAAAACATAGCAGACAGTTACTGCTGTGTCAAGAGTTTTCATTGTAAAGACCCATGTCTGGCCCCCTTACTCCAAAAGGGAACTGTCTCTCCCTGGTACGGCATAGAACAGAACCATTAGCTCATGTTCTCTGGAATGCTCTTTAGGTTTTATCACCCAAAGACATCGTAAATCTTCTCTGTCAGTGATATCTCTTAGAGGCCCATCCTCAGTGGAACACACACACACAATAGTTAACAGAATATTCTATTCCGTCGGATAAAACAACCATTATAATGCAATA
This sequence comes from Salvelinus sp. IW2-2015, assembly GCF_002910315.2. Taxonomy (NCBI): domain Eukaryota; kingdom Metazoa; phylum Chordata; class Actinopteri; order Salmoniformes; family Salmonidae; genus Salvelinus; species Salvelinus sp. IW2-2015. The sequence continues at coordinate 28,662,505 of NC_036853.1, read as the reverse complement.
CAAGCATTATAACATAATCTTGCAATTTTCCACGACATCTCCCCCATTTTGAGAATCTTCTCAACTTAAAAGAAAATTACAAGATTTAAGAACATTAATTTACATAGAAAATACATATATTCTACATAAACCAAAAATCACAAAACAATAACTCATTGCATGGGGTTCCTGCACATGACCAGCTTCATTCCAAGAAGCTCAGCACTGTCTCTTATTTCAATCCCCAACACATTTTCTAAGCACTCTAGCAATTTGTCTGGGAAGGTTATGATCCACAGTCACCTGCACGAACCGAAGAAAAACAAAAACATGCATACAGTTTATGAGATTCAAAGCTATAATTTCCATAGACAGTGAAAAGCACATGTTTAATGCATAATGCAGTGCATGCAACAATGGAGTTTAATAAAATAATCTTTAGTTATCTATCACACTCCAATGGATCAGCATAGTATGTTGGAAATGACTATTTCCATTCCAGAAACTAAAATTAGCATATCCTGTTGTACAAATCCAGGTAATGACTCATAGTTAAAATAAAATGTATCCCCTTGGTGCCTAATGAACATGACCCAAGATAAGCATCATGATTCCACTATTTATAAGGCAATGCCTATAGATCAAATAGATTAGGATCAATTTCACTCTCCAAATCAGAGTTCACCCTCTCCATTAACAATGGCATGCTTATAATAGTTTCAACATCTTTAGTTCATAACAACAATCAAAACAATCCTTAAGTTTTAAAAATCATTACATTTCCAAATAAAATCATAATTAGACCCCAGTTAATTATCCAACCAAAATGTTTCTACTATTAACTTTTTTATCACGATTATAATAGAGATCAGTATCTCAATGCATTCTTAATCTAAATGACTATAATTTTACGTGGTGTAGCCCTCTACAATCAACCTGATACCCCAAAAGTATTTTTGGGCACAGTTGACCAACCCCCTCCTTCAGGCACTGATTCTTCTGGCGTCCTTTTCGTTCTTCTTCAGATAGCTTTACAGTTCAAAGTGATAATAGTAATGTCCCAATTTCAATGTCTCACCTTTACCACCCATTATGTCTTGTCCATTCGTCAACCAGTATACCAGCAACATAAGAGAAGTTTAGAACAGATTTCTCTCCATGCTCACTCCACGTGGACTCCTCTCACAMATGAAAGAAAAGCAGTTGATAGCTTAGATCGGATACTGTACACCGATTTCTGGCTCGGCTCCCTTCTCTCGGTAGAAGTGGTTCAGCAGGGCCTTATTCAACGCCTTTGTCACTCTTCTTCAGCCAGTTAGAGGGGGTTTTGAGGTACACACACTGTTCGGTCCAATTATCTCTTCCATGCATTAAGATACCGTCTGATGTCACTTTTCATGATAACCTTGAAAGAACAGATCAGAACAACAGTTTAGTTCAGTTCATTAACTACATGATACATTATTACTTTGACCAATTATTCTTAATACAAATGTCTAAACATATTTCAAAGAGAATAACAACACATTCTACCTGACAGGTCGCTCCTACCAGGTGGCGTGGCGAGAATCTGTCTCCGCACCACGTGCTCTCACCACTGGTGTCCCCCAGGGCTCTGTTCTAGGCCCTCTCCTATTCTCGCTATACACCAAGTCACTTGGCTCTGTCATATCCTCACATGGCTCTCCTATCATTGCTATGCAGACGACACACAATTAATCTTCTCCTTTCCCCCTTTTGATAACCAGGTGGCGAATCGCATCTCTGCATGTCTGGCAGACATATCAGTGTGGATAACGGATCACCACCTCAAGCTGAACCTTGGCAAGACGGAGCTGCTCTTCCTCCCGGGGAAGGACTGCCCGTTCCATGATCTCGCCATCACGGTTGACAACTCCATTGTGTCCTCCTCCCAGAGTGCTAAGAACCTTGGCGTGATCCTGGACAACACCCTGTCGTTCTAAACTAACATCAAGGCGGTGACCCGTTCCTGTAGGTTCATGCTCTACAACATTCGCAGAGTACGACCCTGCCTCACACAGAAGCGGCGCAGGTCCTAATCCAGCACTTGTCATCTCCCGTCTGGATTACTGCAACTCGCTGTTGGCTGGCTCCCTGTCTGTGCCATTAAACCCCTACAACTCATCCAGAACGCCGCAGCCCGTCTGGTGTTCAACCTTCCCAAGTTCTCTCACGTCACCCCGCTCCTCGCGCGCTCTCATTGGCTTCCAGTTGAAGCTCGCATCCGCTACAAGACCATGTGCTGCCTACGGAGCTGTGAGGGGAACGGCACCTCATACCTTCAGGCTCTGATAAGGCCCTACACCCAAACAAGGGCACTGCGTTCATCCACCTCTGGCCTGCTCGCCTCCCTACCTCTGAGGAAGTACAGTTCCCGCTCAGCCCAGTCAAAACTGTTCGCTGCTCTGGCACCCAATGGTGGAACAAACTCCCTCACGACGCCAGGTCAGCGGAGTCAATCACCACCTTCCGGAGACACCTGAAACCCCCTCTTTAAGGAATACCTAGGATAGGATAAAGTAATCCTTCTAACCCCCCCCCCCCCCCTTAAAAGAGTTGATGCACTATTGTAAAGTGGTTGTTCCACTGGATATCATAAGGTGAATGCACCAATTTGTAAGTCGCTCTGGATAAGAGCGTCTGCTAAATGACTTAAATGTAAATATAAATGTTCTATTGAAACTATTCTTTCAAATTGGCTTATACTCCCCATCACAATTTCAACTTCATCGCAGAGCCACAGGATCAGGAAGTTAGACCTATAACCCATCGGGAATAGAACAGAACAAACAACACAGCAATACACTCCTTCACATCACTTAAGGTGTGTAAACTTCAATCCAAAACCTCAAAGAACTGAATCCTACCCCATTTTTAACACATAACATCTCATAGAGGCCCATCCTCAATAGTTAACAGAATATTATATTCTGTCAAATAAAACAACCATTATAATACAATACAAGCATTATAACATAATCTTGCAATTTTCCACGACACTTACAACAGGCCTTCAAGCCCTCAGTCCAGCCTCTCTGAGCCTATTGCGGACAGTCTGAGCACTGATGGAGGGATTGTGCGTTCCTGGTGTAACTCAGGCAGTTGTTGTTGCCATCCTGTACCTGTCCCGCAGATGTGATGTTCTGATGTACCGGTCCTAAGAAGGTGTTGTTACACGTGGTCTGCTACTGCGAGGACGATCAGCTGTCTGTCTTGTCTCCCTGTAGCGCCGTCTTAGGTGTCTCACAGTACGGACATTGCAATTTATTGCCCTGGCCACATCTGCAGTCCTCATGCCTCCTTGCAGCATGCCTAAGGCACGCTCACGCAGATGAGCAGGGACCCTGGGCATCTTTCTTTTGGTGTTTTTCAGAGTCAGTAGAAAGGCCTCTTTAGTGTTCTAAGTTTTCATAACTGTGACCTTAATTGCCTACCGTCTGTAAGCTGTTATTGTCTTAACAACCGTTCCACAAGTGCATGTTCATTAATTGTTCATGTTTCATTGAACATGCATTGGAAACAGTGTTTAAACCCTTTACAATGAAGATATGTGAAGTTATTTGGATTTTTACAAATTATCTTTGAAAGACAGGGTCCTGAAAAAGGGTCGTTTCTTTTTTTGCTGAGTTTATTAGGCCCAGCTTTTGGAACTTTTGTTTTCCTTGATATGGCTACTATATTGTGATCACTACATTCGATGGATTTAGATACTGCTTTAAAGCAAATTTCTGTAACATTAGTAAATATGTGATCAATACATGTTGATGATTTAATTCCTCTGCTGTTTGTAACTACCCTGGTAGATTGACTGATAACCTGAACTAGGTTCCAGACACTAGTTACAGTTTGAAGCTTTCTTTTGAGTCGGCAGCCTGATGAAAGCCAGTCAATATTTAAATCACCCAGAAAATACATCTCTGATGTCACATACATTATCAAGCATTTCACACATGTTATCCAGATACTGACTCTTAGCACTTGGTGGTCTATAGCAGCTTCCCCTAGGTGAGGCAGATGAACCTGTAGCCATATTACTTCAACAGTATTTAACATGAGATCCTCTCTAAGCTTTACAGGAATGTGGTTCTGAATATAAATGGAAACACCTCCACCTTTGGCATTTCTGTATTTTTTTCTAGATGTAATAACCACTTATTGCTACCACTGTGTTATCTAAGTGTGTTTCAGAGATTGTCAAAATATGAATGTCATCTGTTACTAGCAAATTATTGATTTCATGAACCTTGTTTCTTAAGCCACATGTAATGTTTTTTAGCACTTTTTTGGGATGCTTTACTGGGAAGCTTAGCAGAGGTAGATATGCTCATGTTATTTATGTTGGTGCAGGGTGAGCTGCACACGGTGGACTTCCTACTAGGACACACCGCCTCAGTGCTAACAGTATAACTCTGGTTCATAGGCACATGATTTCTGCATGCAATAGCTGTGGTATTAGCAGAGGGGCAAATTAGGTTACTTCCATTGTGTCCTCTAACGCCCGAAGGGATAATGTACATTTGATGAAGCATTGACAACTCAGCAACACAATGGTAGGGATTAACTGAGCTGGGCTTGGGTCATTGATAAGTCATTGTCTCAACGCTGCCTTATAATGCTGTGAAAGGATCTAGAAACCCTAAAGATTTGGGTGGATCCCATCTTCCATATAAAATTAGCTTTCTTTCCAGAAGGTATCAAAATTGTCAATAAATGTTACACAGAGAGCTGCAGTAGTCTCGTAGCTAGTTATGGAGGGCTAGAATCTGCAGAACTGTTCAATGCCATGGTTTAAGAAGGACAGAGGGACAGATATTATTGGGTGTTTGTTGGTGTCAAGTAGTGACCCAATCAGTTCTTTAAAATCCATCTTCAGCTGTTCTGTTCTGAGCTGCCCTTCATAATGTCATTGAATCCCACGTGAACTATGATAGACTCAATTTCCTGTTTTTGCTCCTGGAACTGAGACAGTTCTCACCATTGATATGCCCAATACAATGGCCAGAGAAGGGAATGGGGAAATCCTCCAATTCTTACCCCTCACACAATTCGTTGAACCTTTCACGGGCCCACGAGAAGCGGGATAGCATAAGCCCGCTGCTCCTGGCGATAGGTCCAGACCTCCCACAGCAGTGCCCCGTCAGATCCAGAAAGAGGGAAAGGAGCCGAACTCGAAGACGCTGCTGGGGTCAGCGTAGTTGGAGTCAGCACCGCTGACGCAGACACAGGCAATCCCAACAATCAAGGGCCAGTTAAATCAGGCGCCAGTGCAGCAAATCTATTCCTTATGTCAATCTGCTCTGAACCTCTCGCAATCACTCCCGTCTGCTTAGCAGCATGCCGCTGCCTTCGGTTTCCACAACATTCTAGATGATTCTTTGCTTTCAACTTTGTGGCAACAGTTTGGGGAAGGCCCTTTTCTGTTTCAGCATGACAATGCCACCGGGCACAAAGCGAGGTCCATACAGAAATGGTTTGTCGAGATTGGTGTGGAAGAACGTGACTGGCCTGCACAGAGCCCTGACTTAAACGCCATCGAACACCTTTGGGATGAACTGGAATGTCGGCTGCAAGCCAAGCCTAATCGCCCAACATCAGTGTCCGACCTCACTAATGCTCTTGTGGCTGAATGGACGTAAGTCCCTGCAGCAAGTCCCTGCAGAAACGAACATCTAGTGGAAAGCCTTCACAGAAGAGTGGAGGCTGTTCTAGCACCATTTGGGGACAAACTCCATATTAATGCCCATGATTTTGGAATGAGATGTTCGACAATTAGATGTCCACATACTTTTGATTATGTAGTGTTATCTATCTATCTATCTATCTATCTATCTATCTATCTATCTATCTATCTATCTATCTATCTATCTATCTATCATATGGACTGGAATTACGCACATCGTTCAAACCATGATTGTAACGGCTGTCCTCGCTGACAGAAGGAGAGGACCAAAACGCAGAGTGGTTAGTGTTCATTATTTAATGAAAATCAACAAAACACTTCAAAATACAAAACAACCAACAAACGTGACAAAACCGAAACAGTCCTGTGTGGCACAAACACTGACACAGGAACAAACACCCACAAAACACACGTGAAACCCAGGCTGCCTAAGTATGATTCTCAATCAGGGACAACGATTGACAGCTGTCTCTGATTGAGAATCATACCCGGCCGAACACAAACATCCCAACATAGAAAATCACACATAGACAAACCCACCCAACTCACGCCCTGACCAACTAAATAAATACAAGAAAAAGGAAAACAGGTCAGGAACGTGACATAGATAGGCAAAACTGAGTTCCGTACATTTCTCTTGTACACTGTTTAATAAGGGAATATTCCAAGGGTGATGTATGAAAACTTCATGTTGCTTGCAGTTACCATGACCATCTTTCTAAGTGTATCCTTGTGTACAGACCACACAGGCAAACAAAACCTCCTGGTTTTGTTTGTGGACCACTGCATCTGCCTGTATGGGAAGGGTTAGATGTTCTGAAAGAGCTGCAAAACCTGGACCCTTACAAATCAGCTGGGCTAGACAATCTGGACCCTCTCTTTCTAAAATTATCCCCCGCCATTGTTGCAACCTCTTACCAGTCTGTTCAACCTCTATTTCGTATAGTCCGAGATCCCTAAAGATTGGAAAGCTGACGCGGTCATCCCCCTCTTCAAATGGGGTGACACTCTAGACCCAAACTGTTATAGACCTATATCCATCCTGCCCTGCCTTTCTAAAGTCTTCGAAAGCCAAGTTAATAAACAGATCACTGACCATTTCGAATCCCACCGTACCTTCTCCGCTGTGCAAACCGGTTTCCGAGCTGGTCACGGGTGCACCTCAGCCACGCTCAAGGTACTAAACGATATCATAACCGTCATCGATAAAAGACAGTACTGTACAGCCGTCTTCATCAACCTGGCCAAGGCTTTCGACTCTGTCAATCACCGTATCCTTATTGGCAGACTCAACAGCCTTGGTCTCTAAAATGACTGCCTTGCCTGGTTCACCAGCTACTTCTCTGACAGAGTTCAGTTTGTCAAATCGGAGGGCCTGTTGTCCGGACCTCTGGCAGTCTCTATAGGGGTACCACAGGGTTCAATTCTCGGGCCGACTCATTTCTCTGTATATATCAATGATGTCGCTCTTGCTGCGGGTGATTCTCTGATCCACCTCTACGCAGACGATACCATTCTGTATACATCTGGCCCTTCTTTGGACACTGTGCTGACTAACCTCCAAACGAGCTTCAATGTCATACAACACTCCTTCCGTGGCCTCCAACTGCTCTTAAACGCTAGTAAAACCAAATGCATGCTATTCAACAGTTCGCTGCCCGCACCCGCCCGCCCGACTAGCATCACTACTCTGGACGGTTCTGACTTAGAATATGTGGACAACTACAAATACCTAGGTGTCTGGCTAGACTGTAAACTCTCCTTCTAGGCTCATATTAAGCATCTCCAATCCTAAATTAAATCTAGAATCGGCTTCCTATTTCGCAACAAAGCCTCCTTCACTCAAGCCGCCAAACATATCCTCGTAAAACTGACTATCCTACTGATCCTCGACTTCGGCGATGTCATTTACAAAATAGCTTCCAATACTCTACTGAGAAAACTGGATGCAGTGTAACACAGTGCCATCCGTTTTGTCCCCAAAGCTCCTCATACCACCCACCACTGCTACCTGTATGCTCTAGTCGGCTGGCCCTCGCTACATATTCGTCGCCAGACCCAGTGGCTCCAGGTCATCTATAAGTCTATGCTAGGTAAAGCTCCGCCTTATCTCAGCTCACTGGTCACGATAACAACACCCAGCCGTAGCACTCGCTACAGCAGGTATATCTCACTGRTCATCCCCAAAGCCAACACCTCATTTGGCCGCCTTTCCTTCCAGTTCTCTGCTGCCAATGACTGGAACGAATTGCAAAAATCGCTGAAGCTGGAGACTTATATTTCCCTCACTAACTTTAAACATCAGCTATCAGAGCAGCTAACCGATCGTCTGTAAATAGCCCACCCAATCTACCTACCTCATCCCCATATTGTTTTTATTTACTTTACTCTATTTACTATTTACTCTGCTCTTTTGCACACCAGTATTTCTACTTGCACATCATCATCTGCTCATCTATCACACCAGTGTTAATTTGCTAAACTGTAATTACTTCGCTACTATGGCCTATTTATTGCCTTACCTCCTCACGCCATTTGCAAACACTGTATATATACTTTCTTTCTTTTCTATTGTGTTATTGACTGTACGCTTGTTTATTCCATGTGTAACTCTGTGTTGTTATTTGTGTCGCACTGCTTTGCTTTATCTTGGCAAGGTCGGAGTTATAAATGATATATCTTTATGTACATATTCTTTATCCCTTTACACTTGTGTGTGTGTATAAGGTAGTAGTTGTGGAATTGTTAGGTTAGATTACTTGTTGGTTATTACTGCATTGTCGGAACTAGAAGCACAAGCATTTCGCTACACTCGCATTAACATCTGCTAACCATGTGTATGTGACTAATAAAATTTGATTTGATTTGATTTGAACATGTTCTCAACTAGCTTACCTGGTTAAATAAAGGTGAAATAAAAAAGGAAAACATGACATATAACATCCATTGCTTAACCCATGAAGCACAAGCATTTGGTGTTCTTGACAATATCTCTTGCTTCCCCTTCGAGAATTTTCTTCACCAGTTAAAAATAATGATAAGAAAACCAAACAAGCCTTTAGAGCAGGTTATACGGAGGCTGTCAGAAAGAGAGGCCATGAGAGCAACACAGTCAGATGCAGAGAAAACACTACAAAAGCAGCATGACAATGGCCCAGTCCCAAATGGTCTGACAAATGCAGTTCACTCACTTCTCTGTGCAGATGTCCACTGGGAATAACTGTGTCCAGTTGAGGAACAAGGAAGTTGTCCTAGTGCAAAACCTGCTGGTGGAGGAACATGGAGACACTTTGATTGTGTACAAAACATTCAGGAACAAGACAGACCTTTTCACATATCCCCTGCCATCATCACTGCTTGATGTTTTCCATCTCTCTGGGTTGAGGGATTAACTTTTTTTCACTCGAGCCACAAATGTGCTAGAGAAGTTTGTTCTACTCCCGTGCAAAGAGGGCTTTGCTGGGATGCCATTACTCCATTTGTAGGATGGAAAGCACCAATATAATTTTTTTCTGTTTTCCCGTAATCTCCTTTCAAGGTAAATTGTCAGTAAAATACATTACTGAAAATATTTTATTTATTTACAGAGCCAGTCTGTGTTTGAAATAAAAGGAATCTAAATACCACACTACTACTCTGAAAACTTCATGCTTGCTGTCATTCCCAGGCGAAATCCTAAATTTGATTAGACCGATTCTGAGGAGTCTGACGCTGATCATAACCAGCACCCACCGGCACCAAAGACCCCCAAATTCACCCAAAAAAGGGTTGATTCCACACACAAAAAAAGTATATGCAAGATTTAATTTCTTGGCAATGAATTGTTCATACAAAGTATAAGTCTAATTTTCACAACCTACATTTCATTTGCACAATTTGCAACAGTATCTTCTAGAGTAGACCATCTTTGTCACTCTCTGCTGGAGGTAAGTGCCTCGTATGTATTGAATGTAATGAAGTATATCACATAGCATAATGCTTAAGAACTAATAATGTTATAATGTGATTTTTGAAGGAATGCTGAAATAGTTTGGCTGTGAACTCAGATGTATAGGACAAATAACTATGCTTAACTTTGATCTGAGCAGGTCCTCAGTCCTCTTCGTGACAGGGGCCAGCTGCTCACCAGGCTGAAGGTACCTGATCTTGCCCATCATATTATCTGAGGTGTAAAGGGAGAAATGCTCTACAATGTTAATCTTTAAAAAAAAAAAAAAAAAAAACATCTTCTGTCAGGTAATTACCACGGCTGTTTCCCTGTAATTATTGCTTTCATGCAACGATTATCAACACAAACCAAAGGTTACGTATGTAACCACGGTTATGTGAGCTATTTGGATCACTCCAATATATTAATATCACTCTGCGGCGGAGGGATACATCCGAGGTGAGGATTTACAGATTTACTAACGGCTGAGGTCCGCACCTATATATAAACCCCATGGGTTACCCCGAATGTAACACACGTTCTCTACATCATTTTTGAGGCGCCTCTAGCACCGTAGAGGATTGGAGTGATAAAAATAGCTCACATATCCGTGGTTACATTCGTAAACCTTCGTTATGTTTCACTATATTGGATCACTCCAATATATTGATATACCCGTACCAGATTACTCTGTGCTAGAGGGAACTGGCCAGCCAGCGGCGAAGTGCATGGGCCGTCAATGTGGAAGGGGGGTCCCGGCACAGTCCACGGAAGGGGAGGCGACGCCCAGGACCGCTGAACCAACCACAGAGGAAGGTGCCACATTTACCCAATAGTACCTAGCAAAGGTGCAAGAGGAAGCCCAGCTGGCCACAGCACAGATATCAGCGAGGGTACTCCTCTCAGTAGAGCCCAGGATGCAGCCACACCTCGTGTTGAATGTGCCACCACAGATCCCAGCACTGGCCTGCCAGCCAGGCCGTATGCTGTTGTAATCGTTTCCACGATCCAGTGAGAGAGCCTCTGCTTTGATAGCCAAGCCCCCAGGACTCTCTCACCATAGCAGACAAAGAGCTGGTATGTTGTTCTCACTGACCGTGTCCGCTCCACATAGGCAGCCAGTGCCCGCACAGAGCACAACATGCCGGAGGGAGGCCCAGACTCCCCCACCACTGCCGGGGGGGGTCGTAAGAAGACAGGATATAAGGGATGTTCACATGCCTGTCTGACAGAACCTTCAAGAGGAATAAAGGGTTGGGGCGGAGAGATATACTCCTCCCCCTGGGGTCCATCCGGTAGCACTCAGAACTTACCGAAAGAGTATGGAGCTCACCCACCATCTTCATGGAAGTAATCGCTATAGAGAGGTGTTTCAGGAAGGCAGACTCCAACGGTTCGAAAGGCGGCTTTGCCAAAGCTGCCAATACCACATCCAGATCCCAGCTCGCCATTGAGCGGGATGAGACTGAGGCGGTGCGGCCTCGGATGCCACAGAGTTCCCCTGGCCTGAGACAGCAGGTCCGGTCTCAGGGGAAGTTGCCAAGGTGTCCCAGACAACAGCGACAGGAGAAGGCTGAAGCAGGGTCATCTGGGCCAGTATAGGGCCACCAGAAGCAGATGATGCTCTGCCAACCTGGTCCTGTCCAGCACAGCCTGGATCAGGGGGAAAGGGGGGAATGCGTAAAGCTCCAGCCCTGGCCAATCGTGAGCCAGAGCATCCAAGCCCAGAGGGCCTGGCGGCTCCAACATGGAGTACCACAGGGGGCAGTGCGCATTGTACAGGGAGGCAAACAGGTCCACCTGCACCCTCCCGAACTTGTCCCACAAGTGCTGCACCACCTGGGGATGTAGGCTCCAGTCCCAAGGTGGCGGGCCCTCCCTCAAGAGCATATTGTTACGGGATTTTTGTGTTTAATGACTAAAATATGTATACATTTGATTTAGAATTATAACTCATAAATGTTGAATGTTATGTGTTCCTTGTTAGAAAGAATGGGTTTATCTTCAGACAGGCTAGAATGATGTCTCTACCCAGGGAGGGGAAAGACCTTGAGTTGGTTGTAGATAGTTGAACAGGTGGCAGACAGTAATGAGAACTCGAACTGTATTGCCATTGTATCCGAGAGGAGGTTGGACATTAAAAACTATGACATCATTCTTATTATATAACCTGATGTAAAATGTATTATGATCAGTACTCTCGAGAATAAACGCTATTGATTGATTGATTTTAAGACTGGTATCTGTCCATTTTATGCAAATAATTATCTTACAAATTCTTATTTATGGGCAGAGTGTTTTAATTGAATTAGTTAATAAACAGGAATCAAAATTCCTTTAACAATATCCACTGCCACATTCAGGATACCAAGTACGTGTGCTGCGCATAGAGATGCTAGACGTCCCTGAGTCCAGAGAAGGAGCTTCCGTGCCATAAGATGGAGGCGGTGCAACCTCAGTCCACCCTGATGGTTGATGTAAGCCACCACTGTAGTGTTGTCCATTCTTACCAGGACATGTCTTCCCTTCAGATGTGGAAGGAAAGACTGCAGGGCCAGTGGTACAGTTCGGAGCTCTAGTGTATTGATGTGCCTGCCGCTCCAAGGGGGTAACCAACAGCCCTTGGCCAACCTGCCCTTGGTCACACCCCCCCAGCTGAACTGGGAGGCATCTGTGCTGACCAGCTCCCGGTGGCACATCCTCAGCATCTCCACCCCACCTGAGAGAAAGGAGTGACAGCGCCACCTCAACAATGCCCTGAGGCACTGTGCGGTCACTCGCAGCTGGCGGTGACAGTGGTGCTTCAGGTGCAGCCGGTGGGAGTTGCACCACCCTTGAAGAGGCCGGCGATGGAGCAGGCCCAGTGGAATCAACAAGGAGGCCGCCGTCAGAAAGCCCAACAGGCATTGGCAGGTTAGGAAAGAGTGTGTGGAGTCACCCATGGGGACTCCACACACTCTTCCCACTTTGCCCGTTGAGACCAGGAGAAGTGGCCGAGGCCAGGGAAGGGTGTGCCAGGGGTTCTGCCGGGGCCCGCCTTTCCTCTGGTGCCCTGAGCGCCTGGGTCCCCCAGGCACATCACTATGGCGGTGATGGTTGACAGGTTGTTGTCCCACCGCACGCTGTGCCCCTCCCCGCTGTCGTTCCTCAGCACGAGGCGATTGGGCAGGAGAGGGACCCTACCGTCGTTCGGGTGCAGGTGGGTGACGATGGTCCGTCTGCCTTGGAACCGGGGCCTGAGGAGGCGGCATGAACCGTCTCAAGGTCTCCCGGTCTACAAACCTTATCGGTCTGCTCCAGAATGTCATTAACCCCTGTGCCAAAGGTCAGCCCTGGGGTGATGGGGAGAGTGGCAAATGTACTCTGGAGAGCAGCTGGCAGACAAGATTGGGCCAGCCAGAGATGGTGCCGGGAGGTAAGCACCTGCGCCATGGTCCGTCCGTTGAAGCGTGCCACATCCCTCTGGAGCAGGGAAAGCAGACGAGACACCTCCATTGCTTCCCGGGGGAGCTCCTCTGTGGCCCCCTGCAGCCGGGGCAACAGAGTTTGCAGGTAGGCCTGCAGCATGGCCACGTTGGTAAGGCGGCCAAGAGAGCAGACGTACCCATATTTGTGACTTTCAAGTCCGCATCAAAGACTCTGGGGGGGGTCCTGGCTTCAGTCGTGGGTGCCGCCCTATAATCTCCCGATCCGGGAGGACCATGGTAGCTGTCATGGTGTCCATGGTCGGGTACTCCCGGAGACCGTGTGACTCTGCGCCCGCCACATAACTCCATGGTCCAGTCTCAGCTGTGAGTCAGAAGCGCCCCCTGCCAGAGGCCCAGCTCTCCTGCAAGGCCTCGCTGAACTCAGCAGAGATGGGAACAGATGGAGAGTCATCACTGTCCACCAGTTTGATGTCCAGTGCAGTGGCTACCCGAGTGAGTAGGCCACTCATAGCCTCTCGAGCCACTGGGGGCGATGAAGCCCCACCACCGGCTTCTGATGGCCTGTCAGCCTGGTGGTGAACAGTGCCAGCATCGTCCCCCAGGAACAGCCTATCACTGGCCAACAGGGAACAGCTGTCGTCGCCATCGAAGCTATCAACCTCCTGACGCAGGGCATGCGCCCTCCGTTCAAGGTGGTCACAGCGGTCCGACTCCTGCCCCCATCCAGGACTGGCAGCAGATGGCCTCTACCTGTGGTGGCTCCGGCAACGCTTCCCAGGAGGGGCGACTGTGCCCAGTAGAGGGACTAACAGCTCGCTGGTGCACCACTCCTGAGGGAGGGAGCTCATCCCCAGCCTGAGCCCGAGCCTGGCCGATCCACTTGAGCATGGCCTCCAATCGTGCCAGGCGTAGGCATTCTGAGAACACCTCACAAAACAGGCATCCAGTAGGGCACTCCACTGCAATCTCCGCGTGGCTCAAACCCAGGCAGTGCATACACGAACAAGGTATGCGGATCTCCTGGGGGGATGCCACCATCACACCTGTCACAAAGGCCATAAGTTCAGCCAAGCCAGCAAGGCCACGGAGCAGGGGTCCGACGCCCTGGGAGAGCTTATGTCGTGACCCGCTTGGAGGAATAGGAACCCGGTAAGGGATAAATTACCCAGTACCTCTGCAAAAGGGAAGACCCGTGTGGGAAAAACAGGCAGACAAAAAACAGCAACCAGTAATGGATTTGATTTATGTGGGGTTTAAAAAAAAAAATTACGCCACTGCAACATTACCTAGCTGGTTTAATATCCAAGCAGTAAAAACAGCACCATATGATGGAGTAACTCCGTTAAGGAACTCCAAAGTTAATGTCTCAACGTAGTGGAAGTCCACCACAATACTCTTACATTCTGCAGAGGAAAGAACAAGAAAAAAACCTTGTAGGGTAATTTGGCGCCGTGACAGCATGTTAAGCAATTCACAACACACACAGAACAAGCCAGACGGCAAGTTGTGTAAGGTAAATACAGTTTGTGGCAGAAAGAGCCACTAATATATTAAAGGATGCACATGGAGTCGTAGTGTAACGCTAACGAAACACAAGCACGACAAACCACGGCGGAAGATACAGATCGACTTTGCGCAGGAAGTGGAGCACTCAACAGGAGGGGGTGGCCATGTGGCAGTATTCCACTGTACACTTGTTAATGCATACAGTATATTAGAAAAGCAATCTGGCTACTACCAGCAGCAATTCTGTAATGATACATTTCAATAAAAATAAAACGTATTCTTATTAACTGCATTCTTAGGTAGTTATTTTGAAAATTCTCATCTCAAATAGATCAATCCTCCTCATCACTGGGCCCTGCTGCTAGTCAGTCTGAAGGTAACTGCAATTTGTGCTACTTGTAGTGTGAGGGGCTCCATAATTACATAAAGCGGAATGTCATACAATGTTGATCTTTAAAAAATATATATTTATTTTTTGTATTTACTGTAAATGACAGTGACGAATCATCCGCCATGGAGTGATACCAATATATTGGAGTGATCCAATATAGTGAAACATAACAATTGTTTAATTCAACAAAAAAAAAATACAAGTAGGATATGCTTACAGTGTCAGCATTGGTCATGCACGTTTGGCCCTTACGTTCCATAACTCAGAATCAGACTTGTTTTCATAGAGCTTTTATCTTGTCATACGAAAGGAATAGGTTTCATATGTTAAGATTTACACAGACTGATTCTTCAGCACCTGAGGAAATTGGCAGAGGATGTCAGAGAGTTGCAATACCAGACCACAGTAAACAGGAATCTCTTAATGCAACTGACCAATGGGTCTCAAGGGGACATGGTTCTGCCAAATCAAATCAAATTTTTATTAGTCACATACACATGGTTAGCAGATGTTAATGCGAGTGTAGCGAAATGCTTGTGCTTCTAGTTCCGACAATGCAGTAATAACCAACAAGTAATCTAACCTAACAATTCCACAACTACTACCTTATACACACACACAAGTGTAAAGGGATAAAGAATATGTACATAAAGATATATGAATGAGTGGTGGTACAGAACGGCATGGCAAGATGCAGTAGATGGTATAGAGTACGGTATCAATACATATGAGATGAGTACTGTAGGGTATGTAAACATAAAGTGGCATAGTTTAAAAGTGGATAGTGGTACATGTATTACATAAAGATGGCAAGATGCAGTAGATGATATAGAGTACAGTATATACATATGAGATGGGTAATGTAGGGTATGTAAACATTATATTAAGTGGCATTGTTTAAAGTGGCTGTGGTACATTTTTACATAATTTCCATCAATTCCCATTTTTAAAGTGGCTGGAGTTGAGTCAGTATGTTGGCAGCGGCCGCTAAATGTTAGTGGTGGCTTGTTTAACAGTCTGATGGCCTTGAGATAGAAGCTGTTTTTCAGTCTCTCGTCCCTGCTTTGATGCACCTGTACTGACCTCGCTTCTGGATGATAGCGGGGTGAACAGGCAGTGGCTTGGGTGGTTGATGTCCTTGATGATCTTTATGGCCTTCCTGTGACATCGGGTGGTGTAGGTGTCCTGGAGGGCAGGTAGTTTGCCCCCGGTGATGCGTTGTGCAGACCTCACTACCCTCTGGAGAGCCTTACGGTTGTGGGCGGAGCAGTTGCCGTACCAGGCGGTGATACAGCCCGACAGGATGCTCTCGATTGTGCATCTGTAGAAGTTTGTGAGTGCTTTTGGTGACAAGCCGAATTTCTTCAGCCTCCTGAGGTTGAAGAGGCGCTGCTGCGCCTTCTTCACAGCGCTGTCTGTGTGGGTGGACCAATTCAGTTTGTCCGTGATGTGTACACGAGGAACTTAAAACTTTCCACCTTCTCCACTACTGACCCGTCGATGTGGATAGGGGGTGCTCCCTCTGCTGTTTCCTGAAGTCACAATCATCTCCTTTGTTTTGTTGACGTTGAGTGTGAGGTTATTTTCCTGACACCACACTCCGAGGGCCCTCACCTCCTCCCTGTAGGCCGTCTCGTCGTTGTTGTGAATCAGCCTACCACTGTAGTGTCATCCGCAAACTTGATGATTGAGTTGGAGGCGTGCATGGCCACGCAGTCGTGGGTGAACAGGGAGTACAGGAGAGGGCTCAGCACGCACCCTTGTGGGGCCCAGTGTTGAGGATCAGCGGGGTGGAGATTTGTTACCTACCTTCACCACCTGGGGGCGGCCCGTCAGGAAGTCCAGGACCCAGTTGCACAGGGCGGGGTCGAGACCCAGGGTCTCGAGCTTGATGACGAGTTTGGAGGGTACTATGGTGTTAAATGCTGAGCTGTAATCGATGAACAGCATTCTCACATGGGTATTCCTCTTGTCCAGATGGGTTAGGGCAGTGTGCAGTGTGGTTGCGATTGCGTCGTCTGTGGATCTATTGGGTCGGTAAGCAAATTGGAGTGGGTCTAGGGTGTCCGTGTAGGGTGGAGGTGATATGGTCCTTGACTAGTCTCTCAAAGCACTTCATGATGACGGAAGTGAGTGCTACGGGGCGGTAGTCGTTTAGCTCAGTTACCTTAGCTTTCTTGGGAACAGGAACAATGGTGGCCCTCTTGAAGCATGTGGGAACAGCAGACTGGGATAAGGATTGATTGAATATGTCCGTAAACACACCAGCCAGCTGGTCTGCGCATGCTCTGAGGACGCGGCTGGAATGCCGTCTGGGCCTGCAGCCTTGCGAGGGTTAACACGTTTAAATGTTTTACTCACCTCGGCTGCAGTGAAGGAGAGCCCGCAGGTTTTTGGTAGGGGGCCGTGTCAGTGGCACTGTATTTGTCCTCAAAGCGGGCAAAAAGTTGTTTAGCCTGTCTGGGAGCAAGACATCCTGGTCCGCGACGGGGCTGGTTTTCTTTTTGTAATCCGTGATTGACTGTAGACACTGCCACATACCTCTTGTGTCTGAGCTGTTGAATTGCGACTCGATTTTGTCTCTGTACTGGGACTTAGCCTGTTTGATTGCCTTGCGGAGAGAATAGCTACCACTGTTTGTATTCGGTCATGCTTCCGGTCACCTTGCCCTGGTTAAAAGCAGTGGTTCGCGCTTTCAGTTTCACGCGAATGCTGCCGTCAATCCACGGTTTCTGGTTTGGGAATGTTTTAATCGTTGCTGTGGGTACGACATCGTCAATGCACTTCCTAATGAACTCGCTCACCGATCAGCATATTCGTCAATATTGTTGTTGGACGCAATGCGGAACATATTCCAATCCGCGTGATCGAAGCAGTCTTGAAGCGTGGATTCAGATTGTCGGACCAGCGTTGAACAGCCTGAGCGCGGGAGCTTGTTGTTTTAGTTTCTGTTTGTAGGCTGGAATCAAACAAAATGGAGTCGTGGTCAGCTTTTCCGAAGGGGGGCGGGGGAGGGCCTTATATGCGTCGCGGAAATTAGTATAACAATGATCTAGGGTTTTTCCAGCCCTGGTAGCACAATCGATATGCTGATAGAATTTAGGGAGTTTTGTTTTTAGATTAGCCTTGTTAAAATCCCAGCTACGATGAATGCAGCTCAGGGTGTGTGGTTTCCAGTTTACAAAGAGTCAGATAAAGTTCGTTCAGGGCCATCGATGTGTCTGCTTGGGGGGGAATATATACGGCTGTGATTATGATTGAAAGAGAATTCCCTTGGTAGATAATGCGGTCGACATTTGATTGTGAGGAGTTCTAGATCAGGTGAACAGAATGACTTGAGTTCCTGTGTGTTGTTATGATGATCACACCACGTCTCGTTAATCATAAGGCATACCCCCCCCCTCTTCTTACCGGAAAGATGTTTGTTTCTTGTCGGCGCGATGCATGAAGAAACCAGCTGGCTGCCACGACTCCGTTAGCGTCTCTGAGTTAGCCTGTTTCCGTGAAGCAGAGCACGTTGCAATCCCTGATGTCTCTCTGGAATGCTACCCGTGCTCGGATTTCGTCAACCTTATTGTCAAGAGACTGGACATTGGCGAGTAGTATGCTAGGGAGTGGAGCGCGATGTGCCCGTCTCCGAAGCCTGACACGAGACCGCCTCGTTTGCCCCTTTTTCGGCGTCGCACAGGGTCGCCGGCTGGGTCAGATCCATTGTATTGGGTGGAAGGCAAAACACTGGATCCGTTTCGGGAAAGTCATATTCCTGGTAGGAACGATGATGCCAGTTGACGTTAATCGTATATTCAGTAGTTCCTCCCGACTGTATGTAATGAAACCTAAGATTACCTGGGGTACCGATGTAAGAAATAACACATAAAAGAACAAAATACTGCATATTTTCCAAGGAACGCGAAGCGAGGCGGCCATCTCTTTTCGGCGCCGGAAGTAAAGGTTCTGCCAGAGGACATTGTGCTTCCTTTGAAGGACAGGCTGATGCTGGAGAAGCTTGAACATCGGCTTGCTGGGWATGAAATTGGTAATTGGCAAGAACATGGTAGCACACTACATACAGTTAACACCAGATGTTTTTGGACAGCGACACTTTTTATCATCGTTGTGGCTCTGTCGATGGGATTAAATAAAGTGCAGACTCTTGGGGTATTGTACATGTTAATTAATTGGGTGCTTATGAAGTCTGTGACTGGGAAGAGCTCCCCACTGCTTTTCTTTGGAGGGACTTGAGCTGTAGTTTCTGCTCTATAGACCACTAACTATGGACAATTTATTTTACAGGTGAGGCTTTTGGCTGCTAAAGGAGACAAGTCCATCAAAGACTCAGTGAGGAGGATGTTTGCCTGCCTTTTCTCCAACGACCTGTCCAGGCTTTGTAACTGGACCGGCTTGGGACATAAGATCTCTTCCACAGCTAGCTTTAAAAAGCATTGTTCACAGTAAGTTTGTATTAATCTATTAATTCACTTTCTAGTAATACAGATAGATATCTTTGATTAAACCTGCACACTGTTTTGAATCTGAAACATGACGTGTTTAAATAGTTCTTGATCTTGTTCGTTCATGAAGAACACATATTGATAAGAATTGTTCTGTGATTTCAGGAGCGATAAGAAAGAACCCTTCTACAAAAGAGGCAACAGAGGGGACCCTCCAAGAGGTGGTCGCAAATTTCTGAAGGGAGCTGCTGACAGAGAAGGGGGTAGGAAAGAAAGAGAGGCCAATTGAAGAGGCTGAAGAAACAATTTTCTGTTTGTCTGGGTATATTGTACTGTTACATACTCATTATTTCGATTAATATGATTTTCTGTAATAACAATTAGAAAGCCAATATATATATATATATATATATATATATAAACATATATTATACAATTAGCAATAATAATAAAATAAATGTATATATATATACATTTATTTTATTATTATTACTAATTGTATAATATATATACATACATATATATACATTTATTCTGTTATTATTACTAATTGTATAGTATATATTTTTTATAAAAAATAAATGTGTATATATACAGTGGGGAGAACAAGTATTTGATACACTGCCGATTTTGCAGGTTTTCCTACTTACAAAGCGTGTAGAGGTCTGTAATTTTTATCATAGGTACACTTCAACTGTGAGAGACGGAATCTAAAAGTATCAAATACTTGTTCTCCCCACTGTATATATATATATACACATTTATTTTATTATTATTACTAATTGTATAATATATATATTTTTTTATAAAATGCATATTCATTCAATGTAGATACTTTTATATTGTAATGTGTTTTACAATAAATTTGCCAAGATTTTTGAGAGGGGTGTACATTATTTCGGATTCATTACTGTGTGGAAAGATACTGATAATATGAACGGTGTCAGCTGGTCCGCTGGTGGTCCGCTGGAAAAACAATGAAATAACGCATATGGAATCATATGGAATCAGATTAACCAAACGTGTTAATCAAATCATATTTTATATTTGAGATTATTCAAAGTAGCCACCCTTTGCCTTGATGACAGCTTTGCACACTCTTGGCATTCATGAGCTTCATGAGGAATGCTTTTCCAACAGTCTTGAAGTTCCCACATATGCTGAGCACTTGTTGGCTGCTTTTCCTTCACTCTGCGGTCCAACTCATTCATCCCAAACCATCTCAATTGGGTTGAGGTTGGGTGATTGTGGAGGCCAGGTCATCTGATGCAGCACCATCACTCTCCTTCTTGGTCAAATAGCCCTTACACAGCCTGGAGGTTGTCCTGATGCAAAACAAATGATAGTCCCACGAAGCGTATCGCTGCAGAATGCTGTGGTAGCCATGCTGGTTGAGTGTGCCTTGAATTCTAAATAAATCACAGACAGTTTCACCAGCAAAGCGCCCCCACACCATCACACCTCCTCCTCCATGCTTCACGGTAGGAACCACATGTGGAGATCATCTGTTCACCTACTCTGCGTCTCACAAAGACACAACGGTTGGAACCAAAAATCGCAAATTTGGACGCATCAGAACAAAGGATAGATTTCCACCGGTCTAATGTTCATTGCTCGTTTTTTCTTGGCCCAAGCAAGTCTCTTCTTATTGGTGTCATTTAGTAGTGGTTTCTTTGCAGCAATTCGACCATGAAGGCCTGATTCACGCAGTCTCCTCTGAACAGTTGATGTTGAGATGTGTCTGTTACTTGAACTCTGTGAAGCATTTCTATGGGCTGCAATCTGAGGTGCAGTTAACTCTAATGAACTTATCCTCTGCAGCAGAGGTAACTCTGGGTCTTCCTTTCCTGTGGTCGTCCTCATAAGAGCAAGTTTCATCATATCACTTGATGGTTTTTGCGACTGAACTTAAAGAAACGTTCAAAGTTCCTGAAATTTTCCGGATTGACTGACCTTCATGTCTTAAAGTAATGATGCACTGTCGTTACTCTTTGCTTATTTGAGCTGTTCTTGCCATAATATGGACTTGGTCTTTTACCAAATAGGGCTATCTTCTGTATACCATGCCTACCTTGTCACAACACAACTGACTGGCTTAAACGCATTAAGAAGTAAAGAAATTCCACAAATTAACTTTTAACAAGGCACACCTGTTAATTGAAATGCATGAATGAGTAGGTGTGTCCAAACTTTTGACTGGTACTGTAAGTACTTTACACAACTGATATTGGTAAATATTTATGGTTATAACATACGGTCAAAAACAATCTCCAGCTAACATCTATTAGTAAAGGCTTAACTGAGTTGAGAAACAAATATTCCACAGATAACATTATTGTTGGAGGTGATTATAATGTTGCTCCTGATGACTGGATGGATAGGTATCCCACCAGGCATTCAGCCCATTGTTTTAACAACTTAATTCTACATTTATGCTCCAACTTTCAACCTTCCGATGTTTGGCGTTCTCAGAATCAAACTAAAAACATTTCTTGGTTTAACTCTACATCTAGCGACACACAATTCAAATCTAAAATTGATTATTGGTCGGTATTGGTCGGTATCTTCCAATCTTATCAATCTTGTCAGTGAATGTATTCTTTCCTTTTGTTTTGATAATGACAACAGATTTTCTAAAGCATACTTGAAATGTAACTCTTTTCTTTTAAAGAATGAGTAATTTTGTTTACAGCCTAAAGATCTTATCAGAGAGACCTGTCCTGATTCTGCTCTTTCTTCTACTAACAAATGAGAAATTATTAAAGTCAGATTTCCGATGTCTTGCCATCACTACTGGTCAAATGCTAGCTCGAAAAATATTCTACAATTTGTTTTTTACATTGCTGCTACTCGCAGTTTATTGTCTATGCATAGTCACTTCTCCCTTACCTACATGTACAAATTACCTCGACTAATCTGTACCCCCGCACACTGACTCGGTACCGGTACCCCCTTTATATAGCTTCGTTATTGTTACTTTATTGTGCTACTTTTTATTATTTTTTACTTGAGTTTATTTGGTAAATATTTTCTTAACTGTTTCTTGAACTGTACTGTTGGTTAAGGGCTTGTAAGTAAGCATTTCACGGTAAGGTCTACGACACATGTTGTATTCGGCGCATGTGATAAATAAAGTTTGATTTGATTTAAATGAAGATGAAAAAGCCGAGCTTGCTAAATGCCAATGTGAGGCACAGGGTAAGGCACAGGGTGCCTTCATCTGTTCAAAGGCCAAATGGATTGAGAAAGGTGAAAAAAACATCTTATTTCTTTAACTTGTAGAAAAGTAGGCAGACTAGGAATAGTATTTCATCCATTTATGTAAATGACACTATATCTGATGATCTTGATATGATTAATAAGGAAATACACTCTTTCTACAATACACTGAATCAGTCTCATCTTTCGGAAGACAACTTGGATTCCTTTCTTGATTCAGTTAATGACTCTGTTAAGCCTATAGAAGAAAAGTTTAAGAAATTCTGATATATTAATGCCTATAGTTATATTTCCTGGACCGGATGGCGTGACTGATATTTTTGGCTTGATATTAGAGAGTTATTGCTTTTCAGTCTACAAAGAGGGTATTGCTAATGCTATCTAACCTCCTTCTTTGAGACAGAGACTAATATGTCTTATGCCCAAACCAAAGAAGGACTCTCTTTATCTGGACAATTGGAGACCAATCACATTGTTGGCAACTGACTAGAAGTTACTAGCCCATGTCTATGCCAATAGGCTGAAACAACGTTTATTTAGAATTCTCTCTACTTTTGGGTTTGGGGAGATTTACTAGCCGTATTTCTTATTTCTTAAATCTGAGAATTTAAAAGGGATCTGTATTTTTGGTAAAGATAAATATATAAATGTCAGTCAAAGTTATAAATATAAGTCCATTTGCAGATGATACTGCCCTTTTCCTAAAGGATAGGGTCAACATTACCTCCATACCTGTTAAAAAGGAAGTTAAATATTTTGGAATTGTTTTCACTAAAACAAATTCAGACAGAGAATCTTTAAACATTGATAATAGGATTAATTCCATGAGAGTTTTGTTAAGTTGGGAGCTGCAACGTGATATCTCAATTTTGGGTTGTATTCTTTCATCCATTATTCATCTAGAATAATTTACCCAGTCAGTCCCTTTTTTCTTTCTTCTAATATAACATCAAAAAAGTCAATTCTATTATATTTAGATTTATTTGGAGGAATGAAACGCATTATATTCAGAAATCTCAATTAGTGAATGACTATGATCGTGAAGGTTTACAGGCTACTGATTTTGAGTCGTTAGTGGGTACTTTAAGAATTAAATGGTTGAAATGATGTTTGTCTAATCCTATCTCTATGTGGTATCATATCCCTAACAGTCTATTTAATAAACTTGGTGGACTTCCTAATGAAATGTGATTTAATTACCTGTGAAATTGTCTAAGTTTCACCAGAAAATTTTATTTGTCTGGAAAAAGATATTCAAGCACATCCCCCCCCCCCCATAAAACATTGATTTGGAATAATAGTTATTAAAATTAATAGGAAATCAATTTTTAAAAGCCTTTGGTTTGACAAGGGTATTAATTTTGTATGTGATTTGTTCGACAACACTGGGGAGTTTCTGACGTTTAATGAGTTCATTGATACATTTCAGGTTTGCAAAGCAATTCCACTTCCTTTACTTGGACTTATTAAGAACCCTTTGTTATATTATGAGGTTGTTCCCACTTTTCCAAGTTGACAAATTAATGACTTGAACCTTTTGGATAAAAAAATTCAACAATAAGTGGATACAATTGGCAGTTAATTAAGTCATTTTAGGTGATTATAATTCAATATATTGCTATGGAAGTGACCAACCCATGCTATGGTCAAAGGCAACTACCTTTTACCTTAATTGTCCAGTTATCCCAAGTTAAAGAAACTAATTTTTTTGTTTAGAAAATATTTTCCTCCATCTACTGTTAATTTCTTGCACAAAAGGTTTCATTTTGACAAAATGCCTTGTTTTTTGTTCCTCTGATTCAGAATCTATAGAACATTTATTTTCATGCCGCCATTCTAGTAAACTATGAAGTGAAATTCATGAATGGTTGTGTATAAGATCTCAAAAGTTACCAATGTTACATTTGATGTTAAATGGCATTATGCTTATCCTTGTAATTACGATCATAACTATTTTATTAACGTTAGTCTCTTGGTCAAATATTAGATTCACAAATGTAAATGGGGTGGGGAAAATTCCTTATTTTTAAGTTTTCATTGAACTCTTGCAATTTTATAAATCCCTCAAACGTGTGAAACTTAAAACGCCCGGTTTATTTTATCATTGTATTCACAGGAATGTCCCTGTATTAGTGTGTAATATTGGTATTGTAATAAAAATTTAAAAATGCAAATCTGTTGGGAGCATGCCCCTGGCTATCTGTAAATGTAAAAAACAAGACAACGCCATCTGGTTTGCTTAATATAAAGAACTTGAAAATATTTYTACTTTTAATTTAGATACATATATTTAAGACCAAATCATTTTACTCAAGTAGATTCTTACTGAGGGATTTTCATTTGAGTCATTTTCTATTCAAGGCGTAATTACTTTTACTCAGGTATGACTTTCCACCACTGCACATTTGTTTACATCCATTTGAGCATTTCACCTTTGCCAAGACAAGCCATCCACCTGACAGGTGTGGCATATCAATAAGCTGATTGAACAGCTTGATCATGGCACCTTGTGCTGGGGACAGTAAAATGCCAGATGTCAAGTTGAGGGAGCCTGCATTGGCATGCTGACTGCTGGAAAATCCATCAGAGCTGTTCCCAGATTATTTAATGTTAATTTCGCTACCATAACCCACCTGTCGTTTTTACAAAGTGGCAATACGTCCAATTGACCGAACCGCCGCAGACCACGTGTAAACGTGCCAGCCCAGGACCGCCAAATCCAGCGCAAGTCTGAGACCAGCCCCCCTGACAGATAAAACTGACTACTTGTCTGTAATAAAGCCCATTTTGTTGGGGAAAACTCAGTCGGACTGGCTGGGCCTGGCTCCCTAGTGTGTGGACCGACACCCTCCCATTGCTGTGCCCCTTCCCAGTCAAGTGAAATCCATAGATTAGGGCTTACTTATTTCAATTGACATGCAACTCTGTAAAATTGTTGCATTTATACAAGTGTAGTTTTCCCACCTAATGTGGTGGTTTATAGCCTGCTGTGTTAACTGTTCAAACAAGCATTGTACCTTTGCCACAAGCCTAAATATTGTGACGGGCTAGGTTAAGAAACAGGGACATATAGTGGTTGTTTGAATGGAAATCTGACATGACTCATTCTTGAGGTCTGTTTCATCAACCTCCAGTTTCTAATGTTAGGAAGAACAAACTAATAGTCCAGACAAATTAGAAAATTTAAGGTCTTAAGTCTTTTAATTTTTGCAAAACAAAAAATGATAACAGACAGGTCTGGATTCAGGCAAAGGAATCTTGCAGTCCACTCTCCAAGCAGCGTGCAAGTTGCACATCAGAAGAACCACCCCCCCATTGTCAGTCTAATGGAATGTTCCATTTCCCCTACATAGCTACCAGTCCAACGTTTAAAACTCAGTGCAACAGGGTACTGTTTCTTTTTAATGAATTGCCCACCGATAACTATTACAACAAAATTAACTGCTATTCTAGAATTTTAACAGAAGGCTCAAGACAAGAGCAACACTGGTCCACTGGGCAGCAGGAGTTAAGATAATTATTTTGTTATACCATAAAACGACACCAACCAGGTTTCTCCAGTAAAAAAAAAAAAAAAGCAAATAAACAGATGTTCGATTGGGAAAAAAAGTGAGGCTATACAGGGGTAGGTTTGAGACGGCATTTAATCCACTTCCTCCATGCGTGAAGCGTCATCATCTCCCTCTAGAGGTGGGATCTCATCTGGGGCGGGTGCAGAGGTGGGCTCCTCAGGGATCACTTCGTCATCATCGATTCCTGAAAGGGGAAGAGAAATTAGACCTAGCCTACAGCCCCATTTCCATTATAGTCAACCATGTTACCCTTTAGAAAGGTTTCCTTCCCCCTAACAGTTCCGAGTGTGCATCCTTACCCAGGCCCAGCTTGATCATCCTGTAGATACGGTTGGAGTGAGTCTGGGGGTCATCCAGGCTGAAGCCTGAAGAGAGCAATGCCGTTTCGAACAATAGGATGACTAAGTCCTTCACCGCCTTGTCGTTCTTGTCCAGGTCAGCCTTCTGCCTTAGGGTCTCCACAATGGGGTGGTCTGGGTTGATCTCCAGGTGCTTCTTGGCCATCATGTAGCCCATTGTGGAGTTGTCCCTCAGGGCCTGTGCCTTCATGATGCGCTCCATGTTGGCCGTCCAGCCATACGTGCTGGTCACGATGCAGCAGGGCGACGACACCAGCCTGTTTGACACAGTCACCTGAAGGGGCAGAGAGGCGAATGTTAGGTCACAAACTAACAGCATACAGGCGAGACAAGCCAGTGCAGGCAAGTTGACCCTAAATTGAATTGTCAAAAGATCAGCTTTAAAAACAGGGGGGGGGGGGGGATCCTAAATTAAATATTGTGCAGGAAAGTTGTTAGATTTCACACAAAACATCCAAAATGTAGTCAGAAACAGGCAAATTCTCAACTCTGGAAAAGGTTGGTGTCAATGTTAGAACGTCATTATTGCAAGCATTCACCACTAAAGAAATGCTGCGTCAAACTCACAAGGTCATCTAGTCTCTAGGTAATGACATAACCTCCGGGGGACAAAAACTACATTGACACACTGGGCATTCCCAGTCAAGCCAATGGCAAAGCCGGGACAGCGGAACAACCACGCGAGCCTAACAGGACACTTCAATCTACATGGTCAAAGGACTCACCAGGGTCAATATTAGCTTATGATGAACTATGGCACCTGTTCACAACCAGAAATAAATCAAATTGTCAATCACCAAAATTCAGAGCACAGAAAGAGATTAAAGTCATGGGCAATTTTCTTTTGCAGAAAGCACAGGTTGGTTACCGTCATTTACCTTCTCTACTTTCTTGTCCAGGATCTCCTTCATAAGCTTGCAGAGGTTCTCAAACCTTGTCTTGTCCTCCTCCATCTTCTTCTTCTCCTCCTCATCCTCAGGCAGCTCCAACCCCTCCTTGGTTACAGAGACCAGGGTTTTACCGTCAAACTCCTTCAGCTGCTGGACGCAGTACTCGTCGATGGGCTCCGTCATGTACAGGACCTCGAAGCCACGCTTGCGCACGCGTTCCACAAAGGCGGAGTTGGCCACCTGGTCCTTGCTCTCACCTTAAGAAAAATGTGACGGTCAACTTCTGTGTCTAAATGATTAAATTCAATGACTGCTATTGGGCTTGGAGCTCAATGTTATGTTGACTGAATGTGTAACTAGACTCACCGGTTATGTAGTAGATGGATTTTTGGTTGTCCTTCATGCGGGTGAGGTACTCTGTGAGGGAGGTCAGCTCATCTCCGGACTGGGAACTGTGGTAGCGCAGCAGCTCGGATAGCTTCTTGCGATTTTGGGAGTCCTCGTGGATCCCCAGCTGCAGAGAAATAATTACCATTAGTATAACCTGGTAGTCAATAGGAGTTACTACACATTCAACTTTTGCCTGGGGAACTGTTCTATGTAATCATTTAGCTATTGAAGTTTAAGGGTGTGGCTCTTGAAGCCAGTCTAAATATATAGTCAATAGTTCTTCAAACACTAAATAGGGATGATACTGGTTTGGAACAGCACAATAACTAGCCCCACTGGGTACGTGGAGAGAGCTTATATTTAAGAAATTGGGCAAACTACTAGGGATTGCTCAATTAAAATCGGGGAACATGTCAGCCGATATTAGCTAAAAATGCCCAGTTTAACGCCAACGTGCAAAACCGATGTCAAAGCTGATGTGTATACCTACATAACGCCACATTTTTCTTTTTTTAAATACAGCGCTACAGAACAAAAGCAGAAATACTAAGCGCACACTTTCAACAACGAAACAAGTTCAAGTCAAGCACTCATTTGAAAGAATCTGTACATTCCAGCGAAACCCCTAAAAACACCAAGACAATGGAATTCATTGCTCTTGACAAGCAACCGTCCTCTGTTGTGGATGTTGCCTTTCGTCGACTGGTCGAGCACCCGGTATACACACACAATTTCTCAGCTGATGCTCTACCAGAGTTACAGTATTGTTGAAACGTACATCTATGAGCGTCACGACTGACATTTGGCCCAGTGATGTCAGCCCCATGAGCATGCCAAGTCTGACAGCACAGGGGATCGATGAGGATTTAGTACTGAGGAAGCCGTATTGCATGCTCAAGAATGTGCTGGTTCTCATACCGCTGCTGCCATTTGAGAACATGAATATTCCTAGCACCATTCGAACTGACTCAACAAACGCCTGCCCAACAAAACTGCCGACAGACCGTGGGGTTTAAATGTACTTGAGGCTGTGAACAAGCGAGTCGGTGGCATTCTGAGCCTCTTTACTGTGTCGCCGCCATGCTCGATGCTAGGTACAAAGACCGCTACGTCGATGCAGACAAGAAACAGGGTTTATGTGAAATGTTGCATACACTGTGGAAACGGACAGTGAGTGCGCACCGAGGAAGAGGCCACAGAGCTGAAACGTCACTGCATAACATGTATGATGAAATCCTGGTTTAGAATGAAACGACTGAAGGAAACAGCACAGCAAGTGAAATAAATAGGTTTTGATTATGTTTTACTGGTAATGGGAACATATGGCAATCAGAAAAAAATAACTTTTTGGTCAGTGTGGTGTGTGTAACCTTTAACTAGGCAAGTCAGTTTACTGCCCCTGCAGCCATAAGAAGTTGAGTAGCTTGGATGAAAGGTGCCCATAGTAAACTGCCTGCTCAGTCCCAGTTGCTAATATATGCATATTATTATTCGTATTGGATAGAAAACACTCTGAAGTTTCTAAAACCGTTTGAATGATGCCTGTGAGTATAACAAAACTCATATGGCAGGCAAACACCTGAGAAAAAAAATCCAAACAGGAAGTGGGAATTCTGAGGTTGGTCGATTTTCAACCAAGATCCTATTGAATTCACAGCAAGATATGGATGAGTTTGCACTTCCTACGGCTTCCACTAGATGTCAACAGTCTGTAAAACCTTGTCTGATGCCTCTACTGTGAAGGGGGGCCGAAAGAGGGGAATTATGCGCGTTCACATGAGGGAGCTCTGTTCCATCGCTCATCTGAAGTCAATGTAATTCTCCGGTTGGAACGTTATGCAAGATTTGTTAAAAACATTCTAAAGATTGATTCAATACATCATTTGACATGTTTCTACTGACTGTTCAAAACGTTTGGACATTGTCAGCTTTTAGTGAACGCGCTTCCTGACTAGCTATTTGGACATAAATGATGGACGTTACCAAACAAAACAAACATTTCTTGTGGAAGTGAGAGTCCTGGGAGTGCATCCGAACAAAGATTATATGCATATCTTATATTCTGGGGATGAGTAGCAGGCAGCTGAATGTTTGCATGCTATTTTTCCAAAAGTGAAAATGCTGGCCCCTGCCCCGAAGAAGTTAAGAACAAGTGTATCTTTAATTCCATGTAAAACATGTATCTTTCATCAAAATTTATGATGAGTATTTATGTTATTTGACGTGGATCGGCAATTTCTCCGGATATTTTGGAGACAAACTTCATACGCCTTCCACTAGATGTCAACAGTCAGTAGAACGTGGAATGAAGCCTCTAGTGTGACGTGGGACCGGATGGGAGGGGAATGAGTCAGTGGTCTGGCAGAATGCTAGTTTCTAGTCACGCACGCTAGTCAGGTAATGGCAATGTGTGCCATTACTTTTACAGACATGAAGAAATGCTCCGGTTGGGACGTTATTGGATATATATGATAACATCCTGAAGATTGATTCTCTACTAAGTTTGACCAGTTTATTCGACTTGTAATATAACTTTTTGAAGTTTGTCCGACGTTTGCCTTCACATGCGCCAGTGTTTGGACACGTGTACTACACATGCTAGCTAAAGTTGCTAATTTGACATAATGGACATCGAACAAAAAAAAAACATTTATTGTGGAAATAGGATTCCCGGCATTGCATTCTGATGAAGATAATCAAAGGGAATATTTATGATGTAATTTCGTATTTCTGTTGACTCCAACATGGCGGAGAAATGTTATTCATATTTGAGCGCCGTCTCAGATTATTGCATGGTGTGCTTTTTACAAAAGTTTATTAAAAAAAATTTTTTTTAAATCTGACACTGCGGTTGCATTAAGAACCAGTGTATCTTTAATTATATGTAAAACATGTATCTTTCATGTTTATGATGAGTATTTCTGTTATATGACGTGGCTCTCTGTAACTACTCCGGATATTTTGGAGGCATTCCTGAACATGGCACCAATGTAAACAGAGATTTGTGGATATAAATATGCACATTATCAAAAACAAATGTATTGTGTAACATGATGTCATATGAGTGTCATCTGATGAAGATGTTCAAAGGTTAGTGATTAATTTTCTCTATTTCTAGTTTTTGTTAAAGCTATCTTTGGCTGGAAAAAATGGCTGTGTTTATTGGATTTGGTGGTGATCTAACATCAATATATGTTGTGTTTTCGCTGTAAAACATTTTAAAAATCAGACACGATGGGTAGATTAACAAGATGTTTATCTTTCATTTGCTGTATTGGACTTGTTAATGTGTGAAAGTTAAATATATATTTTTTAATGAATTTCACGCGCTGCCTTTTCAGCGGAATGTTGGGGGGGGGGGGGTTCCGCTAGCGGAACGTGTGTCCTAGAATGGTTAAACCTTGGTTTAATCACATTTATGCATTGAAGAACACCAGATGACAGCAAATGTGGCAGAGGACAAGTTTGATTACTAGTAGCAAAACAATCTTTCCTCAAGAAATTCAGCTCCCTAAGTTCCTACCCATCTCCCAAAGTTACCTTGAGGTTCTTGGAGAAGCCATCGTATAACTTCTTGTAGTTCTCCTTGTCCTCTGCCAGCTCACCGAACAGCTCCATACATTTCTTGACAATGTTCTTGCGGATGACCTTGAGGATCTTGCTCTGTTGCAGCGTCTCTCGGGAGATGTTCAGGGGGAGATCCTCAGAGTCCACCACACCACGCACAAAGTCTGCAGGGGGAGAAGAAAGACATTTAACTTCTTTAGCGATTTCCATTACAGAAATTGCTGTATTTAAACACGGCTACAGAGAAGGCAAGCAGCCAACTATTTCAGAGGGGCATTATCTGTGCTTGCCATTAGCCTACATGTGAAGAAACAATGCTGTATTTGTAGTCGGTGGCATTGAAATTATACACGGCCAGGGGACAAAGTGGCAGCCACTTTGGACCTCCAGACTATCTGGAGACTAGGCTACTTACTCAGGTACTCCGGGATGAGATCTTCGCAGCTGTCCATGATGAAGACCCTCCTGACATACAGCTTGATGTTATTCTTCTTCTTCTTGTTTTCAAAGAGGTCAAAGGGTGCGCGGCGGGGGATAAAGAGCAGGGCGCGGAACTCCAGCTGGCCCTCCACTGAGAAGTGCTGCAAAGGGGAAGAAGCAGGTGAGGGTTACTACACGCCCATCACCTTATCCTGCACGTAGATCTGTTTGTGCTGTGTAGCCAAATCCCACAATCATAGGTGTCACCCAAATCCCACCCCCMAAAAAATTGTCACATGCACCAACTACAACTGTTGTAGACTACCATGAAACGCTTGCTTACTTCCCAACAATACAGAGTTTAACATTTAAATAGTAACAAGAGGAATACAATACACAATAATTAAGCATTATACAGGGAGTATGAGACCAATGTGCAGAGGTAAGAGATATTTGAAGTAGATGTGTACATGAAGGCAGGGTGAAGTGACTAGGCATCGGGATAGTAAAATATAACAGTAGCACCAGCAAATGAGTGTAAAAGTGTGAGTGCGTATGTAATGTGTATGCATGAGTGTTTGTTGGGTCAATATGCGTGTTACGCGAATGCTTATGTAGTGAATGCGTAAATAGTACAAACAGATCTGGAACCAGGCCATCTAGAAATACCTTCTAGGCATACCATGTTGACATCGTAATTTATATACATTTTAGTGATAGTACCTTGACTGCAAGGTGGTCCTCCCAGTCATTGGTCAGGCTCTTGTAGAACTCCCCGTACTCCTCCATGGTGATGTCATCAGGGTTCCTGGTCCAGATGGGCTTGGTCTTGTTCAGCTCCTCCTGGTCAATATACTTCTCCTTGATCTTCTTAGTCTTCTTCTTGTCCTTGTCTTTGGAATCCTCCTCGTCATCCGAGCCCACGTCCTCAATTTTGGGCTTGTCCTCAGCCTCCACCTTTTCCTCTGCCTTTTCCTCCTTCTCCTCCTCAGCCTCATCATCACTGATCTCCTTTTCACGCTCCTTTTCAACCTGCACACAAAAAAAAAGGAGCAATTTTGTTTATTTAATGGAAAACTTCCCCTTACTTTAGTGCCCTAAACCAGTCCTACATAAATGTCACTAATCACACTTTAGTTATAAATACTCCCATAATTCTATACTCACGAAAAGTGTGATGGGATATCCAATGAACTGAGAGTGCTTCTTGACCACCTCCTTGACCCTCTTCTCCTCAACATACTCAGTCTGGTCCTCCTTCATGTGCAGAATCACCTTAGTTCCACGCAACATGGGCTCCCCTGGAAATTAATTCAACAGAAAATTATACACCCACAATTGCCCATTCCAGCATCACTACAATAGACATACTTTAATAACATCTATTATTAGGGCTGGCACAAAACCCGTATAACAGACATGTATAAATTTTCACTGGCATTTTATTTGCATGACTGTCTTAGATATTTTTGGGGTGGAACAAACAGCTGACTGAAGCAGGGGCGGCCGGGCATTCGCGCGGTTGAGTTTGTTTCTGCTGTAACATGGACCTCATAACATGATGAAACTGTTGATCCTTGCTGAAACACGTGATGTAGCAAACTATTATTTGGTTTCCTATGCAATAGAATGGTCCTGGAACCTCTAACCCTGGCAATTTGACTCACGGGTACACTCGCAATGGCTGCCTGGTATTTAGAGGCAATCATTTCCATGGTAAATGTAGAACATTTGCTCAAATTATGTTTTCTGAGGGGGCTCATGCAACAGAATGTATTTTTGTCATGTCAGTTGAATCAAGTCACAGCACCTATTGAGGGGTAAAGTTTGTGCTTTAATTTCCTGCTTTTCTCCTATGGGTACACTCGCAATGGCTGCCAGTCCACCCATTATGCCATCATTAACTTGCATGGGGAAACCCATTCTATTTCTAGGGGAAGCACATGCATTTTGGAGGAGAAATGTGTGAGAGACATATGTGACCGTGGTCATTTGGCTGACCAATTATAGTCAGCCAAAATTACATGACCGTCACAGCCCTACCTGTGATCCAATCTCAAAACAATGCAGAGGCAATTTATGTTTTTCATGGATTTGTACATTTTACAAACCCACCCACATAGCCTTCATTGGGTGAGACACATACCACTGTCGACCTTGACTGTGAATGAGCCTCCGGCTGAAGACTCCCAGATGTACTGCTCGTCATCATTGTGCTTGGTGATGACGGTCACTCTTTCTGCCACCAGGTAGGCGGAGTAGAATCCCACACCGAACTGCCCAATCATGGAGATGTCAGCTCCAGCCTAGCAAAGACGGAAAAAAATGGATCACTCAATGTTCAACTGAATAGTATTTGAGGCATATTATTGAATATTGCTGTAATGCAATGGACATACTTGCAGGGCCTCCATGAAGGCCTTGGTGCCAGACTTGGCAATAGTTCCCAGGTTGTTGATGAGGTCAGCTTTGGTCATGCCAATTCCAGTGTCGATGAGGGTCAGGGTGCGCTCCTCCACATTGGGGATGATGTCAATCTTCAATTCCTTGCCATTGTCCAGCTTGGTGGGGTCCGTCAGACTTTCGTAGCGGATTTTGTCCAAAGCCTGTAAGATATTGAACAAAGCAGACGACAGCATCAAAGTATCTGGAAAAGTCCAAAGGGGTATTTTATTACATACGCAACCTCCACCACACATCCTTTTCAAAGTTGTAATCATCCTTATGCACTGAAGTTTGGTTATTGTACGGATGAGCTTGCTGGATGCTAAAGTATTACACTGTACAGTAGTGTCAACAATTAGACTGAACAGCTTGATGCATCCCTAATAAAAAAATATTTACATCAGAGGCGTTGGAGATCAACTCCCTGAGGAAGATCTCCTTGTTGGAATAAAAGGTGTTGATGATGAGGGACATGAGCTGAGCAATCTCTGCCTGGAAGGCAAAGGTCTCAGCCTCCTCCTCTTGGCGCATTTCTTCAGGCATCTGGGGGCAAAAGCACCAATGTTATGAAATTGCCCAAATGACCGTATATTACAATTAGAGAATTAAATTAAGTGCATGCATTCTAGTGATTGCTGTTAGCAACAAGTTGAGTGAATTGCTTTCAGTTGAAATGTCCCCCATAGTTCAGTCATCAAATCCCAACAGTTAATTGTCATGCCAATCTGGCCACATAATTTACTATAAAAGTATGCATTAACACAAGCAATTACATTTTGGAGACTTTGAACAAGTGTTCCACAATCAGTTGCATTTCCTCCTGATAAAAACCAACTACCGGATGTTGAGGAACCATCCAACAACATGGCGACATCCTGGAGACAATAGACGTCGCCAGCACGTGGTTTACAAACTCGGTGAAAGGTTAAGGAAATCCATAAAGAACTCCTCCAAATTGACTTCCAGCACGTTAACTGAATTAAAATGTTAAACCGCACGTAGTTATCAAGTCGCTAATTCCATGGAAAGGCGACGACGATTCAGCAATGCAAGACAAGCACGAGGAAGTAGCTAAGTTAGTTAGCGTGTCGTTGCGCAAAGTCATGCTGCCGATGTCCAGACTGTACAATTAACGCTACTGGAGTTGAAAAGGGACCAGGTCACCCATTGTAGCAAATGTAACGTAATTAGTTACCTACACTTTTGCACAACCAATTCCAACTTCAGGGCAGTTCCACTGGCCACTAAAATGACACTGCATCAATTTAAAAGTGTCAGAAGCCATGCAAGTGTAGCTAGTGTTAACGTTAGCTGCATTAGCCAACCGGACAATGAAAGCTAGTAGCATTATGCTGACGAAGTCGTTGACAGTTTGATAGCCAATCCAGTTAACGATACGTTCTGTCATCTACACTTACTAGTGAAGTAATTCAAATTAACCTAAATTTACCTTCTTAGAAAGTTAATTAGCCAACGTTAGATTGGCTAACGTTAGTCAGCTAATACCCAGTTGTCACAGTGGATGTGGTGAATGACATTGCCGGAAAGGCTAACTAGATAATTTAGTGTACAAATAAGGAAAATAAATAAAAGCATTATGTACTTAACATGTAGCAGACGTTTGTAAACTAGTTAGCGCGCCTGCTAGCTACCGAATCGAACATTCTCGAAGAATCAGTTGTCACAGTGGATGTGGTGAATGACATTGCCGGAAAGGCTAACTAGATAATTTAGTGTACAAATAAGGAAAATAAATAAAAGCATTATGTACTTAACATGTAGCAGACGTTTGTAAACTAGTTAGCGCGCCTGCTAGCTACCGAATCGAACATTCTCGAAGACTGATGCTGGACAAACCAGAGATGATAGGCTAACGTTATCCAACTAGCATGAGGGTGACTTTTGAGCGCTGATTTGATAAAGGTAACAATATCTGAGTACGTAGACGAGCTTTAGGGTTAATACAGTATGTACACACCTTTATTTGTTCCGTTCACGTCTCTTGAATAAAATGCTACCAATATCACCAGTCCCCTCGGCTCTATGACGCAGGAAACTAGAAAGGGATTTGCTTTTAAAAGACCGATATCTTTATACCCTCTTGTGTGTTTGACTGTGCGGAGGTATCCATCCGCAGCACTGTGTAGCTGTGTTGCGGCATCAGTGGGTGCAGCATCTCCTTTACGAATCCCATACATTCAAATTAAAATGTATGTCAATTCTTGTCACGTTAAAAAATAAATATGAATATCTTAACCGAAGTGATTGTTATTTTCCTACGTTCTATCATGATGATGATCTTCATCCATAATTTCCTCAGCATGCACTCAGGTAAATTATCAGAAACATCTTTGTGAAAGGGTATTGACAGTTATTTGAACTGCCGACTTTTGATTACATTGCAGGATAGACTACAGAGTTATTTAAAGCAAATATTCACATTTAGTGGACAGACTGCATAGAGAAAGAAGCATGTGATTTAATATCAATCGGACTGTGTAGTCAAGTTGCCACATATTACAAAATATGTACAAAAACGGTGGAAATTATCGTTTTAATCTCGCGGAAGAATATCAATCAGCTCTAGTGGCTGTACTTCGTTTTTCCAGCACTTTCCATGAAAAACCCGCCTAAAAACTGACGTCACGTGCTTGTCAAACTCAGTCCTAGCTAGTTACCACAGACACAAAGGGTTCGTAAATTGTCTCCAGTGTGTCAGAGTGGCTCTGGGTAGTTCGTAAATTCAGTCCTTTCGCTTTGGCCGAGGAAAAGGATTGATCCGAGAGTTCTGACCTCACAACGGCAATGAAGCACTCAAGCTAACTGGCTAAAGTTGGCAAGCTTGCTAGCTACTTCCAGACACAAACGAGAGAACACCTCACTCTGACCATTTTACTCGCCCAAGCAGAGTTGGTTAGGCTGTTTTCATGTTATATACAATAAAGCCCGAGGGGGTGTGGTATATGGCCAATATACCACGGCTAAGGGCTGTTCTTATGCAACACGGAGTGCCTGAACACAGCCCCTTAGCCATGGTATATTGGCAGTATATCACATACCCCTGAGGTTCCTTATTGCTATTAACTGGTTATCAACGTAATTAGAGCAATTAAAATGAATGTTTTGTCATACCCGTGGTATATGGGTACAACAAATCAACATTCAGGGCTCGAACTGTCAGCCAATCAGAATTCAGGGCTCAAAACACCCAGTTTATAAAGAGTGTTAGTGACTAAAAGTGCTGCTGGCAACAATGAAAGTTTTTTTTGCTGAAGTTTACTGACAACAGTCATATTCAACAGGTGTTGCGTGTTTGTAAATTCATCAGTTATTCTGCACTCTTGCACAATCAGATGAGAGTGCTCTGAAATCGGAGTAGATAGACAGAGTGAATTTACAAAGAAAAGTATATCATAAAAATTTATGAAAACAAAAATTAAGGTTAGGTATCATTGTGGTTAAAGCCAGACTCAGTAAATCCCATAGAATGTTACTTTTTTTCTGGTTTAATACATCTTTCGAAATGTATCTATGAAAGATTAATTTGCCATTTAGGTCACTTCAAAGTGATTTAATGAATTATAAGTACAGCAGCTTTTTTTACAAATAGGTTGTTATCATTAAAATGTCACAATAAGGTGCAGAGCGTTCGCATTGCCTGCTGGGTTGCAAGAAGACAGACCCCCAGCTCTGCTAAAACCATTGACAACTAGCTATATCCAAATATTGTTTGATGTGCTTGCTATGTTTGGTGATGACAGAGGTCTGACTGACAACTTTACCAGGTTGCAGACTTGCCGATGTCAAGCACTGATGAAGCAAGCTAAATGACATACATACATTTTTTAAATAGTACAGCGCTTTTCAAACAATCTCAAAGTGCATAAAAAGTAAAACAGCAAACAAAACATTTCAATTATGGAAATTGAAAGTCTCAGTCGGTTTGGGATTAAGTTGAGGCAGTTTGGGCTGGAAAGGCAGTGGAGGTTCAGTGGAGGGGCATCGATGGGACAGCTAAGGAGAAACAGAGTGACATTTTATTCTCCCTCTCTCTTTCTACCGCACCTGCTGTCTTGACCTCAATGCTAAACTGACATTTATTTTACACCTGAGGTGCTGACCTGTTGCACCCTCTACAACCACTGTGATTATTATTTGACCCAGCTGGTCATCTATGAACATTTGAAGAACGATCTGGCCTTAATGGCCATGTACTCTTATAAGCCAGAAGAGGATTGTCCACCCCTCAGAGCACTCTCTAGGTTTCTTCCTGGGTTCCTGCCTTTCTAGGGAGTTTTTCTTAGCCACCGTGCTTCTGATGTAAAAAGGGCTTTATAAATACATTTGATTGAGTTTGGAAAAAAAACTGAGCTCTACAACAGGGCACCACACCTGCTGGTCAGTCACTCCATAGGAGCCACTTCTCTGGTTCTGGTCCTCCATTTCCAGGAATGTAGCACTCACCTGGGTGATGTCACTTGTTGTTAACATGTTGTTTTCTTAGCTAGCTAGCTACATGCCAAATGGATAGGCTACCCTTGCGTATCTGAAATTATGTGATCAATTGATGTTTACTGATCATGAAAAGCATGCAGTTACTTGCTGTATAACTCTGACGATAGAGCTAAATGTGGAAAAATCGGAAATGTGTAGTTCTGACTGTACTCTTCAAAGAGGTGATGATATTAAAACCCAAATAATTAGCTATAGCATTTATTTAACAATCCCTTGAAAACGGCATGCTAAAACCATTGACAACTGTCAATGGTTTTAGCGGAGCTAGGGGCCTCCTTGCCCTCCAGCAGCCAAATCGAACACTCTGCACTGTATTGTGATATTTTGTTGATAGAGACCTATTGCAGGTCAGATTTCTCAATGGAATTATGACTCATATAGGCCTATTGATAATTTATCTCACGCACGTTTTATTTGTTCCTTTGATCCATCCACGACTACAACAACACATCAACAATAGGCTACATATATAACTATATCCCGCTCATTACAAACGAGACTCTTAATAAATTAGTTGAGTGATACAGAAAAAAAGTGTAATTGTCGTAATGGCTCCTGCCTGTCAGTCCGTCTGTGCGACAGCTGACAATGCCCACGAGCGGAGATTAGGAAACACTGTCAGTAAAAAGTTGCTTTGATGATAGTTTCAGCTTCTGAATGAAAACTGGAATTGTGTGCAATTTTCATTCAGCAAGGAATTGAGAATATTTTCCTAGTTGGACCATATTTCAGACTCCTCTGCACGACCAGTGCCAGGGTAAAGGACATCACACGCTGTTTCCTTAGCGAGTACCACTTCCTCCCGATTTGGCCCATATCTGGCACGAACCCGGGACCTCTGCCTTGCTAGCACATGTGACCACCCTCCTGAAGCATCTTACCAGTCGGTGCCACACAAAAACCTAGCTATTTGCTGGCGCAAGTGAAGACACTTCAGGCTGAGGAGTAAGTTGCACACATCCCCATGTGCTACATTCACCCCTCAAACTTATTCAACAGTGAACCCACTGTTGATCTGAGCGCAACTGTAGATCCGGGTCACAGCACCACTGTAAAGGACATCACGCTGTATGCTTAGCAAGTACCACTTCCTTTGGACCATACCTGGCTCGAACTCGGTACCTCTGCCTTGCTAGCACGCGTGACCACCCTCCTGTGAAGTGTCTTACCAGTTAGCGCACGCGACAAGCTAGCTATTCGCTAGCACATGTGGGGACACTTCAGGCTGAGGAGTAAGTTTCACACATCCCCATGTGCTACACCAACATGCTGGATACTAGGGATAATAATCACGAAAGCCAACTCTGCTACTGGTAAGTGAAGCAATCTAGCTAGCTAGTTAATTTAGCTGGTTAGCAAACAGATAGATCCACACATGCATTGCTTGCAAATGTGCATAGCATACTGGTGGGTGATAAGCAGAGGTGGGACCAAGTCATTGTTTTACAAGTCACAAGTAAGTCTCAAGTCTTAGCACTCAAGTCCCAAGTCAAGTCTCAAGTCAAGACCGTCAAGTATCAAGTAAAGTTTCGAGTCCTATACAAGTCATAATGTGCTCTTCACCAAATGTATTACCATTTCATATTTTTAACAAGAGTAATAGTACACTGGGGCAAAAAAGTATTTAGTCAGCCACCAATTGTGCAAGTTCTCCCACTTAAAAAGATGAGAGAGGCCTGTAATTTTCATCA
The DNA here is from genome assembly GCF_002910315.2 of Salvelinus sp. IW2-2015. Classification (NCBI taxonomy): domain Eukaryota; kingdom Metazoa; phylum Chordata; class Actinopteri; order Salmoniformes; family Salmonidae; genus Salvelinus; species Salvelinus sp. IW2-2015. The sequence goes on along the minus strand of NC_036853.1, from coordinate 28,622,053 downwards.
TAGGTACACTTCAACTATGACAGACAAAATGAGAAAAAAAATCCAGAAAATCACATTGTAGGATTTTTAATGAATTTATTTGCAAATTATGGTGAAAAATAAGTATTCGGTCAATAACAAAAGTTTATCTCAATACTTTGTTATATACCCTTTGTTGGCAATGACAGAGGTCAAACGTTTTCTGTAAGTCTTCACAAGGTTTTCACACACTGTTGCTGGTATTTTGGCCCATTCCTCCATGCAGATCTCCTCTAGAGCAGTGATGTTTTGGGGCTGTTGCTGGGCAACACGGACTTTCAACTCCCTCCAAAGATTTTCTATGGGGTTGAGATCTGGAGACTGGCTAGGCCACTAGAAAAAGTATTATTTAAAATAGTAAAGTCCAGAAAATTCAGTCCACCATTCTCATAAGTGTTCATTACAACAGTTTTGAAAAGCATCTGGTCTATCTCCTTGCTTATTTTACTGTCAAGATATAAAGATAGAGCGCCATATGTTAGTATAGAGATACCTTCGGCCTTGGTTATTAGGACTCATCCTTTTAAAGATAAGTCCCTCTGTAGCCATTGATTTAGCTTCTTCTGGGTATTTTTAATAAGAGGGTTAAAATTTAGTAAGCCTCTAGACTTCTGATCCTTTGTAATGGTTATGCCTAAATATGTAAGTTCTTTTTTTACTGGAATACCATAATATGAAGGTGTCACACAATCTTTGACAGCTATGAGTTCACATTTATTAATGTTAAGATATAGACCAGATGCTTTGGAAAAGGATTGTATCACATTGATCGATATGGGAATTTGGTTAGGGTCTTTCAGAAAAAGTGTAGTATCATCAGCCAGCTGGCTTATAATAATTTCTTTACCAGCTATGGAAATACCTTGTACAGGACTATTATTTAAAGAATTTGCAAGAAGTTGGGTGATTAATAAAAACAGGTACGGGGAGATAGGACAACCTTGCCTAATTCCTCTCTTTAACTCAAATCTAGGTGAGGTGCCATATTTCAATTTGATAGAGCTGTTAACATTTGCATAGAGAGTCTTAATAGCCTTACAGAAAAAATCCGCAAAGCCAAGTCTCTCAAGGGAGTGGAAGAGAAACTGATGCTCTACTGTGTCAAATGCTTTATAAAAATCTAAAAATAATATGAAGCTATCCTCAGTTATTAGGTCTGAGTAGTCAAGTATGTCTAATACTAGTCTGACATTGTTAGAAATATGTCTGTTCCTCATGAAGCCAGACTGTGTTTCATCAATGATTGCATCCAGGACTTCTTTAATTCTTTTTGCAAGTAGTAAGGCTAATATTTTATAGTCATTATTAAGAAGACAAATTGTACGCCAGTTATCGATGAGCAGCACTTCTTTTTTAGGCTTAGGTATCAGTGTTATTAACCCCTGACTCATTGTAGGAGGGAGAACATTGTTTGTAATCCTCTCTAAAAAGACTTCAAATAGGAAGGGAGCTACATGTTAAGAAAATAATTTGTAAAATTCTGATGTAATTCCATCAACACCTGGTGATTTATTGCTCTTTAGATGTTTGATAGACTCTATAATCTCTTCAACTTTGATGGGTTCATCACACTGTTTAGATTCTATATCACTGATAGAGTGAACATTATTCAGTGAGTTAAAAAACATATGTGGATTCCTGACATAACGTAGAGCTAATCAATTTTCTGTAAAAATTGCTACAGTATTTAGCGATTCATTTTTGGTCATCTGTAATAACACCATCAATGTTTAATTTATGGATAGTGTTATTTTTAGAGTGAAATTTCTCAAGTCTAAAGAAATAGGATGAATTCTGTTCTCCCTCCTCAATCAATTTTTTCCTAGATCTAATAAAGGCTCCTTCTGCTTTTAATCTATATATATTATCCAGTTTATTTTGTAACTCAATTAGTTCCATCTTCTCCTCCCCCGAGAGGCCGGCTGGGGACCTCTGAGAAAGGGAAGTTATCTTAATGATCACCTTTTCCTCCTCAGCTCTTCTGGTCTTAGCAAGATTACTACCATATTTTCTAAGGTATTTGGACACCTCAAATTTAAAGAGCACCCAGTTCTTGCAATAAGATTTTTCTTCACAAGCTCTTTCCCAAAAGTATGAGAGCAGATCTTTAACCTCAAATTTAACTATATCATTATTTAATAATGAGCTATTTAGCTTCCAGTAGGATGCTCTGCCAAGGTTAGTATCAGGGGTAAATATTTTGATATCAATGTAAATGGCCCTATGGTCTGTGAGGGGAGTAGTACAGATATTTGTAGTAACACTCACTATCAATACATTTGGATATAAGCCAAAAATCTATTCTGGATTGTCTGGAACCTGTTTTGTTACTCCAAGTGAATGATCTGTCGGCCGGAAACCTCTCTCTCCATAAATCAGTAAGATCAAACTTTTCCATAAAAAGTATTAAACCCAAATTCTGATTGGTTGGTCTACCTGGGGGCCATCTATCAGTTGAATTATCTATAGTAATGTTAAAGTCCCCTCCTATCAATAATAACGAAGGTGTTGTACCCGTAGAAGTTTACAGTAATGAGCGTAATGTCATTGTAACTGATCACAAGACAAATAAAGTGACCCAAGGGGTCACATTCCGAGTGTAGAATATTACCACCAAAGGTATTTTTCATTGTAGTGACACCAGCGGAGCGTTAGGATCCATGAGAAAGCCAAATATCGTTGCCCCACTGTGACCTCCAGAAGTTGGCATCAGCCGAAATTGAGTGAGACTCTTGAAGAAAGCAAAAATCTGTTCGAAATTGTTTAGCAAATAAAAATAAGGCCTTGCGCTTCACATTGTTTCGTAACCCCCTAGCATTAAGATAAACTAAAGACAAAGACAAAACAACAAAGATTATATAAAAGTATAAACTGTAGTAGGATGAGTCAAAGACATAGGAGCAGTGAACGTAAACGACAAGGAACCGAGATCTGCACCATTTAAGTAAATTTAAAGTGAAAATAGCTTATTCCATAAACTTTGAGCTGGACGTTATCCGGCTTTGAAATTCAACTCAACTGAAAATTATGTTCAAGTCCAAACCAAGGGTTCTTGTAGAAAGAGACTAAAAACCCTCTTTAGTGTAATCGGGAACTATTCTGAGAAACCTACTCCATACTCCTGCCAGTGCCAGCCAGACTCAGAGTCATGTATTTAGCTTGCTGACATTAGCGAGCTAAATGGTTAGCATTGTCGCTAGCATGATATGCTAGCTAGCTTAATTCCTACCTTGCTTGCCATGGCATTGACTATTAGCTAGCTAGCTAACCAAGCAAACCATACGACAGGATTGACATGATGTAGCTAGCTAGCTTTTAATACGTCCAGGCAAACTAAAATTCCTGCTAGGTAACTTGTTTCAACTCTGATTTTCTAGCTAAAGTTAGGTAGCTAGCATTCGAAGGCTGACTGTTTTCATAAATGTATTGTGTAGTGCAAAGATTTATGAAGAATCAAGCTATGATGGTAATTTGTGTCATGTCACTACTGCAGTACTACTTGTTCATGTGCTAGCTAACAGCAACAAGCCAAGACGAGCTAGCTAAATGTTGTGTAAGGCAGGGTTGCCAGGTCAAGCTAAAAGGTCTAACCCAATGACCACTCAAAACCCTCACAAAAGCAAGACAGGAGTTGTCATATCTATACAATAAACCCTTTCCCCWTGACATTATCGAGCCAATTAAGAAGGAATATCATAGTAACTTGTAACGACTTTAGATTTWAAAAAAAATTGGGTTTCATCAAAATAATAATTATTACAAGCTATGACGTGACGTAATTAAGGAATTTGAATATGTGGCAAGAGAAAAGATAATTTTCCGTCAATGGATGTCGATTTGACTGCTATGATTAAGCTATAAGGCACAAGGGGTATGATATAGGGCGAATATACCACAGCTAAGGGCTGTTCTTTAGCACGACGCAACGCGGAGTGTCTGGATACAGCTGTTAGCCATGGTATATTGACCATATACCACAAACCCCCAGGGTGCCTTATTGCTATTATAAACTGGTTACCAACGTAATTAGAATAGTAAAATTTTATGTTTTGTCATATCCGTGGTATATGGTCTGATATACTACGGCTTCCAGCCAATCAGCATTCAGGGCTCGAACCAGGGTAAAATTTTTAAATAAATTCTCTTTGCGCATGTGCATAACTATAGATACATCCGACAGGAGAGATTGAGTGATGAAAGTTGGACAGAGGATCTCGAAATCTCTGAGCAAGAAACACTTGGATGAACATAAAAAAATGAATGTTAGGCTATGTGCCAGATGTTAAGACTACAAACCGTTATAAATGGCCCATTTGCGAGATTGACTTGACTTGTCAATAGGCATAGGCTACAGACTAAAATCTGGGTTTATAATTGTTTTGATCTTGTGGACTGGGATATGTTCCAGGTAGCCTCTTGAGAATAACATGGTGACTGAGTTCATCAGGAAGTATATAGGTGATGTTGTTCCCACAGTGACTATTAAAACCTACCCAAACCAGAAACCCGTTTAGAGATGGCAGCATTCGYGCAAAAAAAGTGAAAGCGCAAACTACCGCATTTAACCATGGCAAGGTGACTGGGAATATGGTTGAATACAAAGAGTGTTGTTATTCCGTCAATAAGGCAATCAAACAGGCAAAACATCAGAGTGGAGTCACAATTCAATGGCTCAGACACGAGACGTATGTGGCAGGGTCTACAGACATTCATGGATTACAAAGGCAAAACCAGCCACATCGCAGACACCAATGTCTAAATCTCCCAGACAAGCTAAACACCTTCTTCGCCCGCTTTGAGGATAACACAGCGCTCCCAATGGGCAGTGGGCTTGCGTTTTCTGTGGCCGACGTGAGTAAGACATTTAAGCGTGTTAACCCTCACAAGGCTACCGGCCCAGACGGCATCCATAGCTGTGTCCTCAGAGAATGCGCAGACCAGCTGACTCAAGTATTTACGGACATATTCAATCTCTCCCTATCCCAGTCTGCTATCCCAACTTGCTTCAAGATGTTCACCATTGTTCCTGTACCCAAGAAAGCAAAGGTAACTGAACTAAATGACTATCGCCCTGTAGCACTCACTTCGGTCATCATGAAGTGCTTTGAGAGGCTAGTTAAGGAACATATCACCTCCACCTTACCTGACACCCTAGACCCACTTGAATTTGCTTACCGCCTCAATAGATCTACAGATGATGCAATCGCTATCGCACTGTAAACTGCCTTTTCCCATCTGGACAAGAGGAATATCTACGTCAGAATGCTGCTTATTGACTGTAGCTCAACCTTCAACACCATAGTACCTTCCAAGCTCATCATTAAGCTCGGGGCCCTGGGTCTGAACCTCGCCCTTTGCAACTAGGTCCTGGACTTCCTGACGGGCCACCCCCAGGTGGTGAAGATAGGAAACAACACCTCCACCTTGCTGATCCTCAACACAGGGGTCCCACAAGGGTGCATGCTCAGCCCCCGTCTGTACTCCATGTTCAACCAAGACTGTGTGGCCACGCACGCCTCCAACTCAGTCATCGAGTTTGCAGACGATACAACAGTAGTAGGCCGCCTGATTACCAACAATGATGAGACAGCCTACAGGGAGGAGGTGAGGGCCCTGGTGGAGTGATGCCAGGAAAATAACCTCTCCCTCAAGGTAAACAAAATGAAGGAGCTGCTCGTGGACTTCAGGAAAGTGCAGAAGGAGCACGCCCCTTTCCACATCGACGGGACAGCAGTGGAGAAGGTGGAACGTTTTAAGTTCCTCAGCGTACACATCACTGACAATCTGAAATGGTCCACCCACACAGACAAACTGGATGTAGTCTATCACAGTGCCATTCATTTTATCACCAAAGCCCCATATACTACCCACCACTGTGACCTGTATGCTCTCGTTGGCTGGCCCTCACTACATATCCGTCGCCAAACCCACTGGCTCCAGGTCATCTATAAGTCTTTGCTAGGTAAAGCACAGCCTTATCTCAGCTCACTGATCACCATAGCAACACCCACCTGTAGCACACGCTCCAGCAGGTACATTGCACTGGTCATCCCCAAAGCCAACACTTCATTTGGCTGCCTTTCCTACCAGTTGCATCAATTAGTATTTGGTAGCATTGCCTTTAAATTGTTGAACTTGGGTCAAACGTATCGGGTAGCCTTCCACAAGCTTCCCACAATAAGTTGGGTGAATTTTGGCCCATTCCTCCTGACAGAGCTGGTGTAACTGAGTCGGGTTTTGAGGCCTCCTTGCTCGCACATGCTTTTTCAGTTCTGCCCACAAATGTTCTATAGGATGAGGTCAGGGCTTTGTGAGGCCACTCCAATACCTTGACTTTGTTGTCCTTAAGCCATTTTGCCACAACTTTGGAAGTATGCTTGGGGTCATTGTCCATTTGGAAGACCCATTTGCGACCAAGGATTAACTTCCTGACTGATGTCTTGAGATGTTGCTTCAATATAGCCACATAATTTCTTCCCTCATGATGCCATCTATTTTGTGAAGTGCACCAGTCCCTCCTGCAGCAAAGCACCCCCACAACATGATGCTGCCAACCCGCGTGCTTCACGGTTGGGATGGTGTTCTTCGCTTGCAAGCCTCCCCTTTTTTCTCCAAAACATAACGATGGTCATTATGGCCAAACAGTTCTATTTTTGTGGCATCAGACCAGAGGACATTTCTCCAAAAGTACGATCTTTGTCCCCATGTGCAGTTGCAAACCGTAGTCTGGCTTTTTTATGGCTGTTTTGGAGCAGTGGCTTTTTCCTTGCTGAGGGCCTTTAAGGTTATGTCAATATAGGACTCGTTTTACTGTGGATATAGATACTTTTGTACCTGTTTGATCCAGCATCGTCATAAAGTCTTTTGCTGTTGTTCTGGGATTGATTTGTGCTTTTCGCACCAAAGTAAGTTCATCTCTAGGACACAGAACGCGTCTCTTTCCTGAGTGGTATGACGGCTGCGTGGTCCCATGGTGTTTATACTTGCGTACTATTGTTTGTACAGATAACGTGACTTCAGGCATTTGGAAATTGCTCCCAAGGATGAACCAGACTTGTGGAGGTCTATACATTTTTTCGGAGGTCTTGGCTGATTTCTTTTGATTTCCCCATGATGTCAAGCAAAGAGGCACTGAGTTTGAAGTAGGTCTTGAAATACACTGCTAAAAAAAATAAAGGGAACACTTAAACAAGTCAATCAACTCTGTGAAATCAAACTGTCCACTTAGGAATCAACACTGGATTGACAATAAATTTCACATGCTGTTGTGCAAATGGAATAGACAACAGGTGGAAATTATAGGCAATAGCAAGACACCCCCAATAAAGGAGTGGTTCTGCAGGTGGTGACCACAGACCACTTCTCAGTTCCTATGCTTCCTGGCTGATGTTTTGGTCACTTTTGAATGCTGGCGGTGCTTTTACTCTAGTGGTAGCATGAGCCGGAGTCTACAACCCACACAAGTGGCTCAGGTAGTGCAGCTCATCCAGGATGGCTCATCAATGCGAGCTGTGGCAAGAAGGTTTGCTGTGTCTGTCAGCGTAGTGTCCAGAGCATGGAGGCGCTACCAGGAGACAGGCCAGTACATCAGGAGACGTGGAGGAGGCCGTAGGAGGGCACAACCCCAGCAGCAGGACCGCTACCTCCGCCTTTGTGCAAGGAGGAGCACTGCCAGAGCCCTGCAAAATGACTCCCAGCAGGCCACAAATGTGCATGTGTCTGCTCAAACGGTCAGAAACAGACTCCATGAGGGTGGTATGAGGGCCCGACATCCACAGGTGGGGGTTGTGCTACAAGCCCAACACCGTGCAGGACGTTTGCATTTGCCAGAGAACACCAAGATTGGCAAATTCGCCACTGGCGCCCGTGCCTTCACAGATGAAAAGCAGGTTCACACTGAGCACATGAGCACATGTGACAGACGTGACAGAGTCTGGAGACGCCGTGGAGAACGTTCTGCTGCCTGCAACATCCTCCAGCATGACCGGTTTGGCGGTGGGTCAGTCATGGTGTGGGGTGGCATTTCTTTGGGGGGCCGCACAGCCCTCCATGTGCTCGCCAGAGGTGGCCTGACTGCCATTAGGTACCGAGATGAGATCCTCAGACCCTTGTGAGACCATATGCCTGGGGCGGTTGGCCTGGGTTCCTCCTAAGCAAGACAATGCTAGACCTCATGTGGCTTTAGTGTGTCAGCAGTTCCTGCAAGAGGAAGGCATTGATGCTATGGACTGGCCCCGCCGTTCCCCAGACCTGAATCCAATTGAGCACATCTGGGACATCATGTCTCGCTCCATCCACCAACGCCACGTTGCACCACAGACTGTCCAGGAGTTGGTGGATGCTTTAGTCCAGGTCTGGAGGAGATCCCTCAGGAGACCATCCGCCACCTCATCAGGAGCATGCCCAGCGGCGTTGTAGGGGAGGTCATACAGGCACGTGGAGGCACACACACCTACTGAGCCTCATTTTGACTTTGTTTAAGGACATTACCACCAAAGTTGGATCAGCCTGTAGTGTGGTTTTCCACTTTAATTTTGAGTGTGACGTTCATAATCCAGACCTCCATGGGTTGATAAATTTGATTTCCATTGATAATTTTTGTGTGATTTTGTGGTCAGCACATTCAACTATGTAAAGAAAAAGTATTTAATAAGAATATTTCATTTATTCAGATCTAGGATGTGTTATTTTAGTGTTTCCCTTTATTTTTTTGAGCAGTGTACTTCCACAGGTACACCTCCAATTGACTCAAATTATGGTCAATTAGCCTATCAAAAGCTTCTAAAGCCCTAACACATTTTCTGGAATTTCACACTTCCATGGTGATCGTCAGTCAGGGCAGATGGGGCAGAGCCACATTTTTAGCAAAAATAAATTAATAATAACATAAATATACTGTATATTTGTAATATATACAGTGGGGAGAAACAAGTATTTGATACACTGCCGATTTTGCAGGTTTTCCTACTTACAAAGCATGTAGAAGGTCTGTAATTTTTATCATAGGTACACTTCAACTGTGAGAGACGGAATCTAAAACAAAAATCCAGAAAATCACATTGTATGATTTTTAATAATTAATTTGCATTTTATTGCATGACATAAGTATTTGATCACCTACCAACCAGTAAGAATTCCGGCTCTCCACAGACCTGTTAGTTTATCTTTAAGAAGCCCTCCTGTTCTCCACTCATTACTCTGTATTACTGCACCTGTTTGAACTCGTTACTTGTATAAAAGACACCTGTCCACACACAATCAAAACAGATTCCAACCTCATCCACAATGGGCCAAGACCAGAGAGCTGTGTAAGGACATCAGGGATAAAATTGTAGACCTGCACAAGGCTGGGATGGGCTACAGGACAATAGGCAAGCAGCTTGGTGAGAAGGAAACAACTGTTGGCGCGCATTATTAGAAAATGGAAGAAGTTCAAAGATGACGGTCAATCACCCTCGGTCTGGGCCTCCATGCAAGATTTCACCTCGTGGGGCATCAATGATCATGAGGAAGGTGAGGGATCAGCCCAGAACTACACGGCAGGACCTGGTCAATGACCTGAAGAGAGCTGGGACCACAGTCTCAAAGAAAACCATTAGTAACACACTACGCCGTCATGGATTAAAATCCTGCAGCGCACGCAAGGTCCCCCTGCTTAAGCCAGTGCATGTCCAGGCCTGTCTGAAGTTTGCCAATGACCATCTGGATGATCCAGAGGAGGAATGGGAGAAGGTCATGTGGTCTGATGAGACAAAAATAGAGCTTTTTGGTCTAACTCCACTCGCCGTGTTTGGAGGAAGAAGAAGTATGAGTACAACCCCAAGAACACCATCCCAACCGTGAAGCATGGAGGTGGAAACATCATTCTTTGGGGATGCTTTTCTGCAAAGGGGACAGGACGACTGCACCGTATTGAGGGGAGGATGGATGGGGCCAGTATCGCGAGATCTTGGCCAACAACCTCCTTCCCTCAGTAAGAGCATTGAAGATGGGTCGTGGCTGGGTCTTCAGCATGACAACGACACGAAGCACACAGCCATGGCAACTAAGGAGTGGCTCCGTAAGAAGCATCTCAAGGTCCTGGAGTGGCCTAGCCAGTCTCCAGACCTGAACCCAATAGAAAATCTTGGATGGAGCTGAAGTCCGTATTGCCCAGCGACAGCCCCGAAACCTGAAGGATCTGGAGAAGATCTGTAGGGAGGAGTGGGCCAAAATCCCTGCTGCAGTGTGTGCAAACCTAGTCAAGAACTACATAAACGTTGATCTCTGTAATTGCAAAACAAAGGTTTCTGTACCAAATATTAAGTTCTGCTTTTCTGATGTATCAAATACTTATGTCATGCAATAAAATGCAAATTAATTACTTAAATCATACAATGTGATTTTCTGGATTTTTGTTTTAGATTCCGTCTCTCATAGTTGAATGAAAAGTTTTTTTTTTTGGGGCTTTTGTAAAAAAACCCCCCCTTTTAGATAAAATACATAAGACGCTCTACATGCTATTTGTTAAGGTAGGAGCAAAACCTGCAAATCGCAGTGTCCTTCCAAATACTTGTTCGATCGTCTTATCCCCCCTCCCACCTTTGGTAATATATAAAAATCTATATATCTATATATATCTATATATTTTTTTTTTTTTTGGGGGGGGGGGCTTGCCTGTTTTGCATGTTATTTGGGCATTAATACGTGTCACATATCAGTTTGCAAACAATGTAAAAAAATATATAATTCAGTTAATAAAACTGCATACACACATGATCTCTTTTTTTTGAGTAAGGCAGCTCCAAAATGCAGGTGTTTCAGCCTAGCTCAGTGCTTTCTGTGGTGGTGGGGCGAGCCAGCAGAAAATACGGAGCGTTGCGCCGTGATTGGCTCAGTGTTCTGTCACTCATGGGGACAGTATGTCATCACCAGTTTAAGTGGTTAGTAAAGGTAGATATCCAGAATTTCAGCCCTTTGGATCCTGCCATAGAGTTATATTACAGGTGCCCTTCCAAGAAGGATTAAGGTCATTGGCCACAGATAAAAGGATATCAAATCACGTTATATTTATAGTAGCTTTGATTGGACTGACTTTCAAAGTCTTAGCTGCTATAGCAGTCATCATCATGAATCAAGTTGACACTCTACTGGCAAATCCTTTTTAATTCTTGTCAAATGAAGAGAAATAATGAAGAGAAATTATAGATAAAACGTATCGGTGCTCATCGGCCATTGGACATAAAGATTACACAACAAGTTGGAAATCGCAAATTCAACAATGAGTCGTTTGCAAGGAATCAGTGGCTAACCGCGAGCGTTGCAAAGAAACCACTAACGTTAGCCTGTTATTCAATGGAGTGGCTGTGTGTTTTTTTCTCCAGAATTCCCACCATAAATCCAGAGAGTACCAGACTTTGATGACAAAGTTTGATGACAAAATTTACTGCTGCACCACCTTCACGAGGTGAGTCCAAAAATGTCTTGTGTGCTGCTGCATAAATGATATAATATGCAATGGAGATATGTATAAGAAAGTAAAACTAAGTGTATGTTGTGTACTTTAATAATGTTTATATATCTTGCATTACTCATCTCATATGTATATACTGTATTCTATACCATCTATTGCGTCTTAGCCTATGCTGCTCTGTCAATGCTCATCCATATATTTATATTTATATATTCTTATTCCATTCCATTCCTTATTCCATTAGGTATTGTTCTGGAATTGTTGGATGTTACTTGTTAAATATTGTTGCACTGTCGGAACTACAAACACAAGCATTTCGCTACACTCGCAATTACATCTGCTAACCATGTGTATGTGACCCCAAAAAGTTCATTTGATTTGATTTAGTAAGCTGTTAGTAGCCCATGTGCCTCATCCTAATAATTTGGTCTATTTTCACCAACACAGTATTGTAAACACATTGTTCGTGGCCCGGTGTGTGCTTGTTTGCAACTTTTTTGTACAGGTTTGACAGTGCTACTGATAATAGTGGTGGCGCTTGGCTTGCACGTGCAAATTCAGCACACACAACATTCTATAATAGAATTGTGTTATTTGACCTCACCCTAATAATTTGGTCTATTTTTACCTCCTAATTTCACATATTGTTCTAACTTGGTGGTGCACATATAGCCTATTACCTGTTTTAGAGAAACGTAATCATCGAATATTGTAGGAGCTTTCATTGTCTGTTTAGATGCCATCTGTATTTATCCTATGGTTCTGACTTGTACAGGGAGAGCACTGTAAGAATGGCCCATGTTCTGAATTCTGTCGCTGTACATTTCAAAAGGGCTGAACAAATAGTTACGTTGACTACGTCCATCGTCGCTTGCTCATTAATGTCTTAATCAAAACTACAGATTGCCTCTTATCCGCTTGTCGTCCCCTTACGCCATAGTATGTACATCTCAATTGTCAGTAGAAACCACATTTGTTAAAGCAAGCCAGCCAAATCAGCTATGTTTTTTTAAAAGGCAGAAAATGAGGCTGAATTAAACTGTTTCTCTGCCAGACAAGGCTCCACTGATAGCCAGGTGTAGCAGTGGTAAGATGTTGGGACTCTACTGTTTGGGACTCTGCTGTTGGGAGAGCTTTATGTAGGCCCTAACCGTTTGTGGGCACCGTTTGTCACCATTATAGTGCAATTAATGTATTGTTTCGTGTTGTGTTGTGTAGTGGCTTTGCTGGCATGCATCCCACTTCTTTTTTTTTGTTTCCCCACCAAGATTTACATGCTAAAATCGCCACTGCACACATCTAATACATTGCTTAATTTTTGGTAATATGCTAGACTAACAGGGGTTGCTACCCTCAGAATGTAGATCTGAGAGCAGCAGAACAGTAATCTGAAATGCAGTGGGAAAAGGAAGAACATGAGAATGATAACATTTTATCAAATTACTATTTTAATAATCAAGCCAGCTCAGAAGTCCCTTGATCTCTAGTCCAAGACAATAGTAAGAGCGCCCTCTTGTGTCCCGACTGTAATTGCATCTACTGCATAATGAATGCCTGACAGCATAGGAATGAATAGCATTAGTCTAAGCAACAAAAAAAAAAGTTATCCCCTGAATCTCCTTTACTTTTAGTTTCAACTCAAAGATTTTTGACCCACTACACTAGCTTCATTTTGAAGCCTTTGAGTTGACCTAGAATACACCCCACACAGGATATAATGCTGCCGTGAGCCTGTGATTGTCAGTCTGGTATCTCCAGTATTTTCCTGATCTCACTGTGTGTGTGAACCTGTCACTAGTCTGGCTACTGAGCACAGCCACATACGTACAGTTGAAGTAGGAAGTTTACATACACCTTAGACAAATACATTTAAATTCAGTTTTTCACAATTTGTGACATTTAATCCTAGTAAAAATTCCCTGTCTTAGGTCAGTTAGGATCACCACTTTATTTTAAGAATGTGAAATGTCAGAATAATAGTAGAGAGAATGATTTATTATTTCAGCTTTTATTTCTTTCATCACATTCCCAGTGGGTCAGAAGTTTACATACACTCAATTAGTATTTGGTAGCACTGCCTTAAAATTGTTTAACTTGGGTCAAACGTTTTGGGTAGCCTTCCACAAGCTTCCCACAATAAGTTGGGTGAATTTTGGCCCATTCCTCCTGACAGACAGAGCTGGTGTAACTGAGATTTTAGGCCTCCTTGCTCGCGCACGCTTTTTCAGTTCTGCCCACAAATGTTCTATGGGATTGAGGTCGGGGCTTTGTGATGGCCACTCCAATACCTTGACTTTGTTGTCCTTAAAGCCATTTGGCCACAACTTTGGAAGTATGCTTGGGTTCATTGTCCATTTGCGTTCATTGTCCAAATGATAAAAGGGGGGTATGCTAGTATAGACATTGAAATAGAGACCTTTGGGGCTTATATTCACCTTAGACCCTTAACAGCTAAGATAAGATATGAAGACATGGGACACTTCACAGAGTTTGACCATTAAGTGATTGAACTCTTTGGGGGATTCGGTAGCCTGGAAGTGATACCTTGATATAGGCCTAAACAGTGAGAAGTTTAGCTCCAGTAAAAAAATAAAAAAAAATGAAAAAGGAACCTAGTTACTTGCACATCTGAATGCATTCAACCATATCACTGGAGCAGTGGGTCAGACAGGGAGAGGAACGAACTCATGACACCCAGATCTCAGGTCTGTCATTATCTGACCATGGGAATGCTTGAGTGTAAAAGGTATTACCCCTACTCTGAAATTCACCCACGTTTCCTCGAAAATGTGCACCACACAGGAGCACCACACACTCAGCATGAAACCCTGAGAACGACGAGGGGAGAGGCATGATCTGAGGACTGATTTTGTTTTAGTTTCGGTGAATCTACAGTGCCGTGAAAAACTATTTGCCAAGTCCTTAGAATAGACCATAGAAATATATTAGAATGGCATGCTAGTTCTTGGACAGCTGAAGTTGTTCCAAAGATTTGTATGCTCCTTTTTCTACAGTGCCGTGAAAAAGTATTTTCCCCCTTTCTAATTTTCACTGCTTTTGCATATTTTAGATACTGAATGTTATCAGATCTTCATTAGATAGAGGGAACTGGAGTGATCAAATATCACAACAATTACATACTTATTTCATTTATTTCATAAACAATGTTATGCAACACCCAATGCCCCTATGTGAAAAACTAATTCTCCCCTTACACTCAACTGGTTGTGCCACATTTAGCTGCAACGACTCCAACCAAACGTTTCCTGTGATCAGTCTCTCACGTTGTYGTGGAGGAATTTTGGCCCACTCTTATATCATATCTGCTTTAACTCAGCAACAAATGTGGGTTTTCAAGCATGAACTGCTCATTTCAAGTCATCTCAATTGGGATTAGGTCTGGACTTTCCAAAACGTAAAATATGTTGCTTCTAGCTATTTTTATGTAGACTTGATTGTGTGTTTCGGGTCATTGTCTTGCTACATGAACAATCTGTTCATTTAGGAGATATACCTTTTTCTAGGTAACAAGATTTGTAACCAAATCTTTGCTTGTTTTGAGGAATGAATTTTCTTGTCCGAACATACCTTGATTATTCTTGTTGTAGTAAGGATGGGTTCAGCTAAAACTTGCCTCATATTAGAAACATACACTAGTTTACCAAAAGTATGTGGACACCTACTCGTTGAACATATCATTCCAAAATCATGGGCATTATTATGGAGTTGGTCCCCCCCCCCCCCCCCTAGGGACTCCCGAAAAGCACAGCGGTCTAACACACTGCATCATAGTGCTTGAGGCGTCACTACAGACCCTAGTTCGATCTCCGGGCTGTATCACAACCGGCCGTGATCAGGAGTCCCATAGGGCGGCGCACAATTGGCCCAGCGTCGTCCTGGTTAGGGTTTGGCCGGTGTAGGCCGTCATTGTAAATAAGAATATGTTCTTAACTGGCTTGCCTAGTTAAATAAAGGTTAAATAAAAAAGACAAACAATTTGCTGCTATACTATACTCTTCTGGGAAGGTTTTCCACTGGATGTTGGAACATTGCTGCGGTGACTTGTCCTTATGATGTTTCCACTGACCTAATGATTTTAACATTTAGGCTTACTCCAATTTATAACTTTAGTCTGGATTCAGACTTCAACTATCAGTCATGAGCATTAATGATGTCGGGCACTGATGTTGGGCGATTAGGCCTAGCTCACAGTCAGCGTTCCAATTCATCCCAAAGGTGTTCGATGGGGTTGAAGTCAGGGCTCTGTGCAGGCCAGTCAAGTTCTTCCACACCGATCTCGGCAAACCATTTCTGTATGGACCTCGCTTTGTGCACGGGGGCATTGTCATGCTGAAACAGGAAAGGGCCTTCCCCAAACTGTTTCCACAAAGTTGGAATCACAGAATCGTCTAAAATGTCATTGTATGATGTAGTGTTAAGTTGTCCCTTCACTGGAGCTAAAGGGCCTACCCCAAACCATGAAAAACAGCCCCGGACCATTATTTTTTTTATTTTTTTACCGTTATTTTACCAGGTAAGTTGACTGAGAACACGTTCTCATTTGCAGCAACGACCTGGGGAATAGTTACAGGGGAGAGGAGGGGGATGAATGAGCCAATTGTACACTGGGGATTATTAGGTGACCGTGATGGTTGAGGGCCAGATTGGGAATTTAGCCAGGACACCAGGGTTAACACCCCTACTCTTACGATAAGTGCCATGGGATCTTTAATGACCTCAGAGAGTCAGGACACCCGTTTAACGTCCCATCCGAAAGACAGCACCCTACACAGAGCAGTGTCCCCAATCACTGCCCTGGGGCATTGGGATCTTTGTTTAGACCAGAGGAAAGAGTGCCTCCTACTGGCCCTCCAACACCACTTCCAGCAGCATCTGGTCTCCCATCCAGGGACTGACCAGGACCAACCCTGCTTAGCTTCAGAAGCAAGCAGGCAGTGGTATGCAGGGTGGTATGCTGCTGACATTCTTCCTCCACCAAACTTTACAGTTGGCACTATGCATTCGGGAAGGTATCGTTCGCCGGGCATCCGCCAAACCCAGATTGGTCCGTCGGACTGCCAGATGGTGAAGTGTGATTCATCACTCCAGAGAACGGATTTACACTGCTCCAGAGTCCAATGGCGGTGAGCTTTACACCACTCTAGCCGACACTTGGCATTGCGCTTGGTGATCTTAGGCTTCTGTGTGGCTGCTAGGCCATGGAAACCCATTTCATGATGCTCCAGACAAACAGTTCTTGTGCTGATGTTGCTTCCAGACTCAGTTTGGAACTCAGTAGTGAGTGTTGCAACCGAGGACAGACTATATTTACACGCTACAGCAGTCGGAGGTCCCATTCTGTGAGCTTGTGTTGCCAGCCACTTTGCAGCTGAACCAACGAACTGACTTGTTGGAAGTGTGGCATCCTATGACACTGCCACGTTGAAAGTCACTAAGCTCTTCAGTAAGCCCATTCTACTGCCAATGTTTTGTCTATGGAGATTTCATGGCTGTGTGCTTGATTTTATACACCTGTCAGCAACGGGTGTGGCTGAAGTAGCTGAATTCACTAATTTGAAGGGGTGTCCACATACTTTGTATATATAGTGTATCTTATTATGTCCTCATTGTCACCTGACTCTAACTGAAACCCTGTTGTAATCTGTGTCTGAGAATAACTCATCAGACATCCACTATTATGTCAAATTACATCAGTCCAATATACGTTCTAAATATATTAATGTGGATAAGGGACGGGTGAAGTCCCTTAGACATGTTGGCCATAGCATGAGTCGGATGTGAGTCACTTCTGACATGTCAATTCAGGAGCAGAAAGGTTGACTATTTAATACTATTCAGACAGTGGAACATAAATGGTGCCATCTGATTGACATGTTAAAGTGCCCTTTCATTTTCACATTGGCTCATTAAACAGAAAGTGGGGGAAGTCAGTAAGAACTGTGGGTGGGTGCTGTGTCCACAGATTAACGTCCTAAAACAAAAAGTAGAAGGCATTATTTTAAACTAAATCAATCTGTAACTGTGTCCACTCACACACACACATGCATTCTCACAAACACACACACCTGACCCCTGACATACAGTATATGGAACAAGTGGAGGAAGTTATACATGCTGTGTCATTGTGTGATTCTATTTTTAGACTGGAATATCAAATTGTTCCTAGAAAGGGGAACTTGCCTTGCAGTATTATTGGAAAACAGACAGGAAATTACTGTACAAAGTTAACATATGAATTGTTTTAAATTGGTCATAGCAAGGATCATGTAGCTTTGATTTTGAATTTTAGGACCCCTCTAGGCATTAAAAACCCTCACATATTTAACCCCTTTTTTAGGCACTAAACTACTTCCTTCATTTTTTAAAACTGGTACCGGGCTACCTTCAGACAAGTCTTGTGAGGCTTGTGGGCATGCTAGAGAGCTACGTGTTCGTGAGAGTCTTGTCTTTCCATAGAGGGGTGATAATAGTTTTGCACGCCAAACCGTTCGGGTGCTACAGACACTTTCGATAAGACCGATTTTCAGGATGTCTCCTGGTCTGACAAACACAGCTGTAGCTCTCCCACCTTTCACCGCAGATGCGGAAGGATGACATTGGCAGATGCAGTGGATTGTGACGCCACCCATACAAACAGATATCTCTAGCTTAAATAGACAGATTTCTACGGGGATTTTTGATTATGCTAATTCGATTTCCACGGGGGCGCGGACATCAACTCTAGGGCTTTTTAATAAGACTGAACAGCAAAATGGGGCAGTAACACAAAACTGACTGGAAAAACGAATGTGACTAATGTAACAATGTATGACTACTGAAACTACCAAATCAGTTGAATATAAGATGTGATCCCACAAATGACGTCCCATAAATAGATAGTTGAAGTCTGAATCCAGACTAAAGTTATACGTTGGAGTAAGCCTAAATGTTAAAATCATTAGGTCACTGGAAACATCATAAGGGCACTATCTTTGCAAACAAGTTTATGTGGTGCCTTGAGCAATGCATATGCTTGTGTAATAGTCAAGCAAGGAAGTAGCTGTTACAACTGCAASCCGATAGAGGGCAATAGAAATGGTGCGCATGGAAACCATAGTAAACACAGAACAAAGTGGCTGAAGGAAGGATGTTACAACATTTTACTATAGCAAATTAACAGGAACTTCCTATATTTTTGGCAGGGGGGGGGGGTTCCTTAAAAAAATCTAATCAAAAGTCATGATAACATTATGAAATTAGACTGAAATCCCCTCCAGAAAAAGCATATTATGTCCTTAGCCTAGTTTCAGTATTGTGGCACTTTACTTGTCAGAGAGATGTTCTGTTACACGGATAGAGGAGTGTGCCTGCCACAACAGGCAGACTCCTGACGGTGTGACGCACACCCTCACTTTACATCAGACAGCAGGGTGTGTGTGTGTGTGTGTGTGTACAGTGTCATCTCACCCAGTATCGCCCCACAGATGTGTGAATGCTTACTGTTAGTGGTTACGGTTGCTATGTTGTTAAAATCATCTGTCCCTGTGCAAACATGACGTTTTCAGTTGATTTGTCAGGGTGAGGCTATCCCAGGTAGACAGTATAGAGTTTATAAACGCTGTCACGCAAGGTAAAGCCAGCAGAGATGTTATGCAAGGTGAGAAGTTTCCCTCTGGGGTGATATCCCCCTCACACATTCACATCCTTAGACTGGGTCAGACGTCAAGCATGATGTAAATACCAAAGATGTTTGCATAACCTACATCTTCACAACATCTCTCAATAGTGTTGTTTTAGGGAAACTCTTTTGATTTCCAAGGGAATGTCATGTAATATTACATTAGGTATTTGCAGCACATCAAGGGTTACTCCAGTAGGCTATATCCCATGAAGGAACATGCAGCAGTGTCAGTTTCATTGTGGGGTTATGTACACCATGCCCCCTGGTTTTATTCTGCAGTCAGAGTCCCTGTGGAATCATCTGTCTCCCAACTCTATCTGATTCACCAAAGACATGTGAACCATGCAACTAGAGGGAATATTTTGGTTTTGTTTTCCCCACACTGGACTTTTGTTCTGTATTCCTACATGAAGGCTGCAAACATCCCTCCAACATGGTATCCCAACCTGGATAAAAACCTGGCCATATGGAGAATACATTTGCAATGTATTATCTGTTTATGCTTGCAGATATGCATTTTATTCATGTATGATAGCATATGAGATCAGGTGAGGTGCAGAACTGTAATCGTACAATAATAAATAGGGTAAACTAATATGATATTTCACACACTGGTTGACCTTCAATTTACATTCCATGGAACACCTGCATGCATAGTTATCAAAATACTAGTCTCTCCTGTATACAGTCAAAATCTGCAAAATGTGCTGAACAATTATGTAATTTCCCTCAATTACCTCGTTATGACACATTAATTCCCTAAGTGAAAAGGGATTTATTCTAGAACCCGTCAAAGGCACCCGTTTGTCTCTCATTCATTTATCTCATTCATTGAAGGTATTTCTGTCTGCATCACAGGTATATTTTGATGTCTAATAGGAAACTACAAGTTTTCATTCTTACTCTGAGTCTGTGGGGCTAATTCGAAGGGGAATTTTTCTCATAAAAGCCCAGTCTATGAGTTTCCCTGCTAGTTGTGTCGAGATAACTCAATGTGGAAATCCCCCATTCTTTTGTCTCCTCCCCGTAGAGCATTAAACCCACTGGCGCCTCCCTCCAACACACACTCCAATTCCAAACTTGAGAGAGAACAGAGAAGTGAGTCGATTTATCAGTCTTATTCACTATGGATGTTACAGTTTCAAACCACAAACAAATGGATTATAACTATGATGATATGGAATCAAAACACGGGAAAATGGTACCTTACCAAGAAGACCGTTTTGATAGCGGTCTGGATTCTCTAAAAGATGATGAATATGGTAACCTTGTGAAGGAGCTGGAGGAATTGAGAGTGGCCAATGTCGAAGTCTTGGCAAACCCCTGCATAAATGAACCCTGGAGGAAAACAGTGACCGAGGACGGCGACACGTAAGTTCACTTTTATCTTTGGGTAATGTTGCATTTAAAAGGGATGTAGGCCCATAGGCCTACTGCAAGTGCAAAAAGGCAAATTGAAATATCCTATTATATTCTAAAACAATGTTTTAAGAATACAGCATTTTATGCAAAATCCTATGCTTTCATAAAGTATACAAAACTCACAGATATGCTCATGTTATCAAGATGTTGTAAAATTGAGCAGCTGATAGTCATAATTTGCAAGTAAACAACATGATAGTCATAATTTGCAAGTAAACAAAATGACTTTTGGACTCAGTTGTATGATGAGTATGTACTTTGCCTCAGAGCTGCGTCTAGGCGTTGCTAAAGTCAGCTCTGCGCAGTTAGGAAAGTCCCTGACGAGATGCCAGGAATGATAATGCATCAGATGTGTCAAGCCGCAACTGGTGGAAATAACCCGAAATAATCCTTTATTGCGCAAGGCTCTAGTGTTCGCGCTTTGTTCAACCACTTCCTATGCGCCATGCATATCTGAATCGCAGCCTTTTTTAAACGTTTTATTTTCCCCTCCTCCACACAGGTTTCTCCACCTGGCCATTATTCATGAAGCCACAGAACAAGCCGAGCAGATGATCAAACTGTCACACAATGATAATATATTACTGGACGCACAAAACAATCAGAGACAGGTAATTATTGATGACCAATGGGGAAATAGATAATTGATCAATTTAACAAATATATAGGTTAATAAAAAAACATACTTAATTCGTTAATTAAAACAATTCATTGGTTGATAAACAACTGTCTTATTGAAACAAGTGGTCATTACTACACATATAGTTATTAACTGTTATAAACAAGCCATCTAAATGGTGGTATTTACACCTGAAAACAATATCTAACCACCTAATTCTTCTCTCAGACTGCGCTCCACCTGGCAGTAATCACAGAACAGCCCCATCTGGTAGAGAGGCTACTGAAGGCCGGGTGTGACCCGCGGTTAGTAGACGACAGTGGGAACACCGCCCTCCACATCGCCTGTAAGAAGGGCTCTCTCACCTCCTTCAGTGTGATCACCCAGAACTGTCTCCGCCACCTCAGTTACATCCTCACCTTCCCCAACTACAGCGGACACAACTGCCTCCACCTCGCCTCCATTAATGGATACCTCTCCATGGTGGAGAGTCTGGTTCAGCTTGGTGCCGACATCAATGCACAGGTATGTTCATTACACAGGTATTCTGTTGCCAATAATCAAGTATCCCCATTGATGATTGAAAACCTAAATGTATTCTCAAACCCCAAAAAACTAATGTTTGGTGTATTTTTGTTTCCCCTCAGGAACAATGTAGCGGTCGTACAGCGCTCCACCTGGCTGTAGACCTCCAGAACCTATCCCTGGTCCACCGGCTCCTCTCCCTGGGGGCAGACGTCAACAGTGTGACATACGGGGGCTA
This sequence comes from Salvelinus sp. IW2-2015, assembly GCF_002910315.2. NCBI lineage: Eukaryota > Metazoa > Chordata > Actinopteri > Salmoniformes > Salmonidae > Salvelinus > Salvelinus sp. IW2-2015. Next base: position 28,600,098 of record NC_036853.1, on the reverse strand, counting down.
CACGCCGTACCACCTGACCTACGGGCGTCAGAACACAGAGATCTGCCACCGGCTGTATGAGAAGACAGACCAGGAGCTTAGAGAGCTGCCTGAGAGCGAATCAGAAGAGAGCGAGGAGGAGTGCATGTCTGATGATGAACAGGTGAGAAGCTAACAACAGCTACACTGGTCTCACTTGTAAAAGAGATTTGATCTCTATATAAACAAAGGTTAAATTAATTAAAAACTGCAGTACTAGAGAGAGGGGGGAAAGGCTCTATCTGTTCAAATGGATTGACTACTTACTACCAAATAAATATTTTTTTCTATTTAAATGACAGTTGAGTTTACAGATTCGTTTCTTTTTTTTCTACACAGATGTACGATGACATTACATTCGGGCAGAATTGAAGTGGTCGCATCACATGGTGATGTGAAGTCAAGTCGATGAAGCTGCTACGGGCCAGTCCAGTCAAAGCCCAGTGGGAACTCCAGGTCCCAGAAGCCTTCGGGAGAGCCGCCTAGAGCCTGCCGACATACAAGGCGACAGAGAGACAAGACTGAAGATGCCGTTCGGTCGGGATGGAAGTCTGGTGTTCTATGAAGATCCAACGCACCGGAACACATAATATGACCCCTGACCTCAGAGAATTCTCCTATTTTCATGTATATATCAGTAATATATTGTAAATACACAGAGATATTTTTATACTTGTGAATGTTTTTATTAAATGTGAGTGAAACACTATTGAAAATAATGAATAAAATATGCATCTATAAATGGATTTTGACTGCTCTATTTCCTACTCTTACGCACTGTGGTTTTGGTTCATTTCCTGTGACACGATGATTATTTCAGCAAACTGTCTCACAGTACAGTCCTGAATTTCCTGTCACACTCTAGTAATTCTCCATGTCCATTTTTACACAGTAATATACAGTATCAAACCATCTCAATAAACTGCCTAACTTAGCCAACACTACTCACTAACTGACATGGAAAATCCCACACAAGGCCAGTGGTGTAGTACTTATGTACTTATGTAGTACTTATGTAGAAATACTTGAAAGTAGTTGTGTTGGCGTATCAGTACTTTACTATTTATTTATATTTTTGACAACTTTTACTAAAGAAAATAATGTACTTTTTACAACATACATTTTCCATGACACCCAAAAGTGCTATTTACATTTTGAATGCTTAGTAGGACAGGAAAAAGGGCCAAAGAGAACATTCCAAAATGCAACTGCCTCTGATCTGGCGGACTCACTAAACACAAATGCTTCGTTTGTAAATTATGTATGAGTGTTGGAATGTGCCCCTGGCTATCCACACATTTTAAAAAACAAGAACACGGTGTCATCTAGTTTGCTTAGTATAAGGAATTTTAAATGAATTATACTTTTTCTTTTGATACTTAAGTATGTTTTAACAATTACATTCACTTTTGATACTTAAGTATATGTAATAGCAAATACTTTTTTACTTTTACTCAAGTAGTATTTTACTGGTTGACTTTCACTTGAGTCATTTTCAATTAAGGTATCTTTACTTTTACTCAAGTATGAAAACAGGGTACTTTTTCCCACCATTGCACAAGGCTCATGTACATTTTTCACAGACTTGCAAGACAAGTGAATTCCCCTTCCCCCACATAACACACACAGGACTTGAAATATATAATATATGCCATTTATATCCAAAGCACCAGTCACACATATTACGTATGGGTAGTTCTGGGAATCAAACCCACTATCCTGGTGTTGCAAATGCCATGCTCTACCAACTGAGCTACAGAGGACTAGTCTGGGGTTTCTTGGTTGGGGTGGGGTCATCAGATCTGTGAGTCACATAGTTAAAAGTCCCTCCCGGATTGGATGTGTAAGAGGAGCTCCTGTTCTGCACTGTTTTATACAAAACATTACACCTCAAAAGTACCACTGAATCAGTGTCTGGGTAGGCATAGGAAGTGCCGACTCATTCTGTAGAAAACCTACTGTTCACTAAACAGGGAATTACTGAAATTTACCAGACTGGACTACCCATGCCTATTATTTGTATTACCAGTAGCAGTAATGACTACTGGGAAACCCTGAGAGCTAAAAGTATAACACAGGACAAGGCTGCATTTCAGCTGACTAAACATACCCCAGGTTTCCATCCAATTGGCGACAGATTTTCATACGAATATTCTAAAATCCGCAGCTCTCCTTCAGCAACCCTTGCTCCCAGTTGCACATCTGATAAACACTATTATAGTCAGTCAGTGGTAGAAAAATGCATGATCTTTGGACTACTGGCAGTGTAAAATGGACCCTATAATTGCTGTGGGTCATAAACATCAGTTGGCCTATAGACCTCTGGATTCTCAGGGGATTTCCTAAGGAATCTGACTCAGCCTCACCCAAGGACACAACAGTACCTCTGCATGTAATCTGTTCATACCCTCTGGACATAGAACTAACATGACGAGTCAACAAAACACTAATCCTGAGACTTTGGATTAGTCTTTTGCCTCTGTAATCTAAACCGCATTCGATATGTGACCCTTTCCAATAGGAAAATAACCCATCTAGTTCACTTATTGATAATACATTTATCTGGAAGCCATTAAACCTTTACCCGCTATGCATTCAGGTATGTAAACACCTTTAACTCACATCTCTCTCATCACATATAAATATTGCACAAGACAGTTTGCCTTGTGATTGTCGCCTGAGGTGCATTTTCAAACAAATTTATTTTAGACTTTCTGAAAGTGGAGAATGCATAGAAATGATAGGAGCTAAACAGGACACAACCAGTTTTGACTGACTGTAGTAAAGAACCTCTACCACAGTTCTGCAGTAGTATGACGTGATTAAATGAGCAGAACCACAACAGGAAGTCAATGTTCTACTCTGCAGCAATGTTCAAAACTTTCCCAGTTTCTAAATCTGTCTCAGTCAGATCACCTAATTTAAAGAGAGAATAGGATCTTAAGCACTTACAAACATATTGTAGAAATGCACTTACAAATTTGTAATATATTGTACGAATTGCAATTCGGAACACATCCTACGAATTGCAATTTATTTATATGTTGGATGTAGCATACGAAATGGATGACGTAATACACAACTGTGCAACATTTCCTGAACCCCGTTTTGCCTCGTGAGTACTACTTTCAGAATTATTAGCGAAAACATATACAAAACCTCTGGAACAGATCTTTAAACAGGTAAAAAAAAAATGTCAAATTAGTACTAGGTCATATAACAAAGGCCTGGTGCACAGAATTCAGTCAAATCTATGGTCACACAATGAGCACTGATTTAAAAAGAAAAATATTGTCATACTCCTACACAGTCTGTCACTAGTACCTGAGAAAAAAACATGTCCCGACATTAAGAGATCTAACCTGTCCCGGCATTAAGAGATCTAACTGAAAATAAATGAATTCAAATATAAGAATTTACTAGAAACATTTTTAATGGAACAGGGGGTAAAATATACAGCAAACAAGGATAACACCATTCTTCAACTGGGGGACTACAAATCCCATCATTCAGTTACACATCTCTCTCTGGGACTCTGTAGTCTTTCTGGGCTTAGTCTCTCTCCGCTAGGGACACCAGGTGGATGTCCACCTCAGACTCGGTCAGAATCCTGCAGTTAAAAAAAAATACAGATTCAAATTCGACATTCCTCACTATGAACTTCGCGACAACACAATTCTGGTGGTACATTAGTGGGACAGACCAATATAGCACCTCCACACCTAAAGTGTACCTCTTTTACACACTTTCTAAACAACAAAGGTCTTACTGTATTTTATATGGGGCCTAATGATGCTAAGTGAGAGTGTTCAGAGCAGAGTGGTGCTTCACCTGAACTTAGGATCCTCTGTTGTGATGACTCCTATCTCCAGCTCAGAGGGCTTGAAATCAATTGACAGGACTGTTGACAGACAGGTGATGGCGGTCTGAAGAGAGGGAGGCAGAAGGAGAGAGATACAATTAAACCACATCTACTGTTTTTGCAGAGGGGAGAAACAAATGCTGACCGTACAACATTTCACTTAGTAGTTAATTTCACTTTCATTTTGTTGTATCACTAAACTTTGTACTGTATGTACACAGTTAGCGGAGTGGAAGGGGTTTTCTACCTCAACAGTTTCTTTAAAGTTCCAGTCGAGTTTCTTTTTGACTTTCTTCTCCAGGAAGCTGGTGGCCTCTGTCTGTTTGACCCCTGCAGCAGTGGCCTTGAAGCCACAGTAGTAGCCTGCAGGGTCACACTTGTACACCTGGGGACCACACTCCTCATCCACACCTATCACTATCATGCCTGAAAAGCAGAAGAAAGGAAAGACATGATATTGGTCAAGGAGAACATTTTGTTTGTGCAGAAGATAATCTAAGAGTTGTAAACAATATCAGGGAAAAGATACATTGGCATTGTCTTTCTATAATTGTCAGAATTAAAATTAGGAGTACAACACAGCTCATTACAATTGCATGCTTTTGACTGCCTAGTATGTAGAACTTGTGCTTAAAATTTCAGTTCCAACACACATAAATCCAGTGATGGTGAACATGAATAAACATGCACTTACAGCATCCCAGCGGCCTCATCTCAGCATTCTGTGTATACACCTGAGAGATGTCAGCAATCCTCTTACACAGCATGTCCACTGGGATCTCATAACCATACTTGTACTTCCAGTTGGCTGCCTCGTAGCGCGCTCTCTGAACCTGGGACTTGCTGTCCGCTGGAGGAGAGAAGAGTCAAGCAGTTAGAGCCAGCACTGCGAATTGGCAATTTCAAGGTAGGCCTTAATGTTATGCACATGGAAGGGGGAAGAGTACTTTTTCTTGGTAAGAGTTGAATTATATGAGTTGGGTAAAAGTAAAAGTGAAGTTGTTGTAGTTGTTAATAAGAGTTGGCTTTGACCATCGTAGCAGTTTACCAAGTAGTCTTGCTAAGGTATTGTGTATCCTACTCCTACCTGTCATCCCTGACATCACACAGCCAATGTTCTCTGTTATCCTGAACAGGTGAGTGACTGTGGAGGCATCCAACAGCTTGTCCTAGTAGAGACAAAACAAGGTAACATCCTTTTTAAGGAATCCAATTGTTGGACTAAGTTAGTACTCCACTTGTGAAAAGCCTAAAACAATGAGGTCATGGTTTTACAGCTGAACTTACCGGTACCTTCTTCTGTGTGACGACTACTGCGCAGTCTTTACCTCTGACTGCTACTGATGTGAGACCACCTTGGTTTATGGCCTTGAAAGCATATTCTGTGTAAAACACAACAGGATTATTCAGAACATGATTGAATCAATGCATACAACAAAAATCAAAAGCACTTCAGATAACTGCACACCTCTGGCACCATAGAATTAGGAATCACAATTCTAATTAAATAGGATCTCTATGTCTGACCAATGATTATACACATAATTGTATCTGACACCCATTCTTCCTTCACGTTGAGATTGACCAAGATGGCCTCGCGAGACTTCCTAGCTTGCTAACAACATACTGTGGTTAGCTAGATTCCCTCACTAGCAACTAGCTAGCTGCACTCACGAATGCAATTACCACAATAAAGCAACATGTTTTCAGTAGCAATCTAGTACAAATGAAATGTTCATGTTGAGTGAGTAGGTAACTAGCTAGTTATTTGAATTGTGTTTCTTATCAGGTGTTAGCCTAGCAAGCTGAGCATTCTGCTTATTGTCCGGATATCGTTGGGGGCAGTCAAATTAAATTTCGAAACTTAAAACTACATGCAGAATTTGAATATGTTAAATTTAAAAAATGACTATAGACGTAATGCAAGTTAGCTAGTTATCAACTTATTAGCGTTAGCTACTTAGCTAGGAACAATGACAGAGCATTTACCTAGCTGGGTACAGTATTGTGTGCATGCAAATGAAAATATACCGTACTAACCAACTTGGTAGAGTCTACCCTCTGGAGAGAAGATAGTGATGTGACGATCAAAACCTGCACTTGAGCCCCGGGACATCTTGGTTGGAATTTGGTTAGCTAAAAAGTGAGAAATATGTTGTAAACACAAATCTCACTTCATGCATAAATGAATCAGCGTCTCAGCAATACTAAAAGTACTTCCGGATCACGGAATTTCGGAGAAACGTTCTAAATAAACGTCCCCCACGTAATGGTAGTAAAAKGTGTCATTACCCTGTATTTATTCATGATGTATGAAAAATAATCCTCTAAACATGAACATTGATTCATATTTGTTCATATTTAAGTGACATTTGCATTAAATGTGGGTTTTTAAAACACGTTCCAAGGTCAAATAAATGCCCCCAATGCAAATCACTATGTATGCATTACATATTGGGTTATAGAGAAAAAACGATTTGTGCTGATGTAAAAATGGGGTGGGGAGTACTCAGTAGGGTCTGTAGAATTTATATATGGTGTCGTTTCATGGGGCTCTGAATAATACAGTGTGTTGTTGGCTTTTTACTGTGGTAAAACAGCTTAAAATGGGTGTGCCTGGCCATGGACAGTATCTATGGTACAGTTATAGCACTATACAGGAAAAACAATTCTTTGTTCAGATGTAAAAGTTGGGTGGGGAGTTTTCAGTAGGGTCTGTAGAATCATTATATGGTGTCATTTCATGGGGCTCTGAGAATAATACTGAGTGTTGCTGGCCTTTTACTCTGGTCAAACAGCTTAAAGGGGAACTGCACCTGCTGATTTAGCCTTGTTCTTTGGCTTGCTACTCAACAAATGCTGGTGGCCAAGACAGAAGTGAGGCGTGAGTTGGCTTGGGAGTGTGGTTTGATGTGAGTGATTCTTGGGTATGTACTTGCCAACAACAAGACACACCCATTTGTCAGAACCTTGCCCGCAGCTGTTTCCCCCCACTCAATCACAACAAATAAACCTCCTGCAGTTTAATAACTACAGACAGATGTATGGTGAGATGCTGGAGGGAGCTTTGAATAGGTCAGTAACCAACAGAGTAATATGAGAATGCAATTGCTGAATTTATGGAGATATTCTAAAGTGTTCTGATAACTTTCAAATGTAGTAACAGGTACATGTAGAATAAACAATCCTTTCAATCAGGGGTGTCAAACTTATTCCATGGAGGGCCGAGTGTCTGCTGGTTTTTGTTTTTTCCTTTCAATTAAGACCTAGACAAGTAGGTGAGGGGAGTTCCTTACTAATCAGTGACCTTAATTCATCAATCAAGCACAAGGGAGGAGCAAAAACCTGCAGACACTAGGCCCTCCGTGGAACGAGTTTGCCACGTGCTTTACATAATACCTTAGAAGCAGTGTTCTGCCAATATAACAATATGCACCTTTCATCTTTATTTCATTGTCATTCACAGCTGATACAGATACTGTGCCTATCTGCATTTTGACAAACATGTCATACCTTCCTGTGTGGTGTCCTGTATAAAACAGGAGTACCTGACACTGCTGCAGAACACACAGAATGGTATCAGTCAATGCCTCCCCGAATTGACTGATACCATTCAATTCAATAATAAAAAAGCAAATACAAGTAAAAGTTGTAGCTAGTAAAAATGTTATGACTAGTGACATTCAGAGACATCAGTATCATGCCTGTCTGTCAGTCTGGACTTCATCGCATCATCTTGCAAGTCTCCACGTGCTGGCTCCATCCAAAATTCTGTGAACACATTTTAATTCTTTAATTTATTTAACCAGGTAGGCTAGTTGAGAACAAGTTCTCATTTACAACTGCGACCTGGCCAAGATAAAGCAAAGCAGTTCGACACATACAACAACACAGTTACACATGGAATAAACAAACATACAGCCAATAATACAGTAGAAAAAGTCTATATACAGTGTGTGCAAACGAGGTAAGATAAGGCAAGGCAATAATGGCGAAGTAATTACAATATAGCAATTAAACAATGGAGTGATAGATGTGCAGAAGATGAATGTGCAAGTAGAGATACTGGGGTGCAAAGGAGCAAGATAAATAAATAAATACAGTTTGGGGATGAGGTAGATGGATGGGCTATTTACAGATGGGCTATGTACAGGTGCAGTGATCTGTGAGCTGCTCTGACAGCTGGTGCTTAAAGTTAATGAGGTTAATGAAATAAAAAAAAAGAAAAAAAAAAAGAAGAGGGACATATGAGTCTCCAGCTTCAGTGATTTTTGCAGTTCGTTCCAGTCATTGGCAGCAGAGAACTGGAAGGAAAGGCGGCCAAAGGAGGAATTGGCTTTGGGGGTGACCAGTGAAATATACCTGATGGAGCGCGTGCTACGGGTGGGTGCTGCTATGGTGACCAGTGAGCTGAGATAAGGCAGGGCTTTACCTAGCAAAGACTTGTAGATGACCTGGAGCCAGTGAATTTGGCGACGAGTATGAAGCGAGGGCCAGCCAACGAGAGAGTACAGGTCGCAGTGGTGGGTAGTATATGGGGCTTTGGTGACAAAAYGGATGGCACTGTGATAGACTGCATCCAATTTGTTGAGTAGAGTGTTGGAGGCTATTTTGTAAATGACATCGCCGAAGTCAAGGATCGGTAGGATGGTCAGTTTTATGAGGGGATGTTTGGCAGCATGAGTGAAGGATACTCTGTTGCGAAATAGGACGCCGATTCTAGATTTAATTTTGGATTGGAGACGCTTAATGTGAGTCTGGAAAGAGAGTTTACTATCTAACCAGACATCTAGATATTTGTAGTTGTCCACATATTCTAAGTCAGAACCGTCCAGAGTAGTGATGCTGGACAGGCGGGCAGGTGCGGGCAGCGATCGGTTGAAGAGCATGCATTTAGTTTTACTTGCATTAAAGAGAAGTTGGAGGCCACGGAAGGAGAGTTATATGGCATTGAAGCTCGTTTGAGGGCTAGTTAACAGAGTGTCCAAAGAAGGCCCAGAAGTATACAGAATGGTGTCGTCTGCGTAGAGGTGGATGAGGGAATCACCAGCAGCAAGAGTGACATCATTGATGTATACAGAGAAGAGAGTCGGCCCGAGAATTGAACCCTGTGGCACCCACATAGAGACTGCCAGAGGTCCGGACAACAGGCCCTCCGATTTGACACTGATTTGGTTGAAGGAGAAATGGGGGAGGCTTGGGCGAGTTGCTGTGGGGGGGTGCAGGGCTGTTGACCGGGGTAGGGGTAGCCAGGTGGAAAGCATGGCCAGACGCATAAAAATGCTTACATACACTGTTCTATTACCAATGGCAGGATAGGTAATATCTGATAAAACCTAACCAATTATGGTCTCTCCATCAAACAACTGAGGCTACCATCTGACAAAAGCAGTTGAGGCAGAGTTCATCAGTGGCACATGGAATGAAAATGGACATTTGTGCTGCACTGTATTATTAGTAATCACCTCATTGTGGATGTGTTGAGTGGATGTGTTGAGTGCCAGGTCTTTCTGCATCTGTGAACGCATACAAACAGTCACTTTTCTATTACCAATGGCAGTTAGGGATAGGTGATGTCTGACAAAAAAACATATACTATGTTGAAGTTTGAACAGGACAGACTAAACCTACCTACTAAACTTAATACTGTTCACCTCATCAATGACCGTTGGTGATCAGGCAAGAGGTGAGGCTGGAGACCAACCAGTGGTGATGAGTGTGCCGGTAGATAGACCATAAACTGCTGGTTATGTATCTGTTTATGTATATTTTGATAATCCTTATCACTATCATTACTAGCATAGCTGACGTTAGCTAGCTACCTAACTACCTAGCTATACTTTTGTATATACAGTATAGTGTAGCTACTTTATTAGGTCAAAGCTGTGTGCTGGAAAACCTTGGTAGAGCATGGGTGGAGTAGGCATTGTGGTGCTAATGTGAATTTCCTTTCTTTTTCGGCTTCATACCAATCCTTACTTCTCACTTAAAACCGTTTTTAATAGAATAGAAGTTAAAGCTATTCCTATTCTATTCCAAGTTCTAGGCATAAGTGGTTGGCCAATGCTGGACATTCATTGGACACACAATGAATGCCAACTTTTTCAGCAATGATCAGCAGCCCATTTCCTACTCACACTCTTCGTCATCCATCAGATATTTACAGTAGCAGAAATATGTAGCCATATTCAGAGAGGGGTGTCGTCATGATTACGGCTGTGGCGGTCATGACATTTTGTGAGCAGGTGATTGTCAAGCAAATAAGGAAAGCAATGTACTTAAAATCAGGAAAGTTCATGAATAAATACAGTTGAAGTTGGAATTTTACAAACACTTAGGTTGGAGTCATTAAAACTCATTTTTCAACCACTCCACAAATTTCTTGTAAACAAACTATAGTTTTGGCAAGACGGTTAGGACATCTACTTTGTGCATGACACAAGTCATTTTTCCAACAATTGTTTACAGACAGATTATTTCACTTATAATTCACTTTATAACAATTCCAGTGGGTCAGAAGTTTACATACACTTAGTTGACTGTGCCTTTAAACAGCTTGGAAAATTCCAGAAAATGATGTCATGGCTTTAGAAGCTTCTGATAGGCTTATTGACATTATTTGAGTCAATTGGAGGTGTACCTGTGGATGTATTTCAAGGCCTAACTTCAAACTCAGTGCCTCTTTGCTTGACATCATGGGAAAATCATGGGGGTGCTTTTCTGCAGGAGGGACTGGTGCACTTCACAAAATATATGGCATCATGAGGGAGGAAAATGATGTGGATATATTGAAGCAACATCTCAAGACGTCAGTCAGGAAGTTAAAGCTTGGTCGCAAATGGGTCTTCCAAATGGACAATGACCCCAAGCATACTTCCAAAGGTGTGGCAAAATGGCTTAATGACAACAAAGTCAAGGTATTGGAGTGGCCATCACAAAGCCTTGACCTCAATCCTATAGAAAATGTGTGGGCAGAGCTGACAAAGCGTGTGCTAGCAAGGAGGCCTACAAACCTGACTCAGTTACACCAGCTCTGTCAGGAGGAATGGGCCAAAATTCACCCAACTTATTGTGGGAAGCTTGTGGAACCGAAGCTACCCGAAACGTTTGACCCAAGTTAAGCAATTTAGAGGCAATGCTACCAAATACTAATTGAGTGTATGTAAACTTCTGACACACTGGGAATGTGATGAAAGAAATAAAAGCTGAAATAATAAATCATTCTCTCTACTATTGTTCTGACATTTCACATTCTTAAAATAAAGTGGTGATCCTAACTGACCTAAGACAGGGAGTTTTTACTAGGATTAAATGTCAGGAATTGTGAAAAACTGAGTTTAAATGTATTTGTCTAAGTTGTATGTAAACTTCCTACTTCAACTGTATAGTAGGCCTAGACTATAGAAAGCTGATGGGATCCTCCTGTTTTAATAGAGGCCATCAAAACTTTGTTTAATCACGCAATTGCATAGCCTATAGAAATGTTGCGCAACATGAGCTTTCATGTGTTTGATTTGATTTTCAAAAACATTTGTGTTGATGTCAGAATGATTAGAGGGACAATAGAGTGCTGAGTACCAGGCAGTTAGCAAGTTTGGTAGGCTAATGACCGTGAGCAGCATCAGAGCTTGGAGAAGCCTAGTTTCCGTGACTAATGGTCACGTGAAATTTGACTGCAGTCTGCAGTCATAGCCATAGTTACTCCTTGTCACTAAATGTTGTAACAGCCCAAGTCATGATCCCCCATTTCCTTGTACTCCTTATTTGGCCTCTATGTGCTCCTCTAGAGAGACAGGGGAGTTCCTGCCAGGAATTTTACCAGACAAAAAAAACATAAACTTCCTTCCATGAAGGAAGGAAAGCACTCTATCGCTGGAGGGAAACATTTTTCTTATGAAATTCTTATGTGTAATCACCAATAAACAAAAAGTACTGTAGTCCATGCGGCAGAACATACAGTACTTCCTTTACCCTGTTCTTGGGAGGCCTGACTGTTTGTGTAGAGGGTATCTTTCCCTGTTCCTGGTAATGTTTGAGAACAGGGATTATAATGGGATTGAATTGGACCATGTACGTACTTCGCAGGCCAGGCATTTCCCTTTTGGACTCACGGCTGGATTAAATTGCTTCCCTACAGCCATAGTTACTCCTTGTCACTAAATGTTGTCTCGGGTTCAATAGTGTTGAGAGATAGGGCTTTGTTTGGAAAGACTTATAAGGGCACAAGGCGAGACCCAGATGCAGACACGGGAGGCAGAGTCTTTGATATTTATTAATCAATCCAAAAGAGGTAGGCAAGAGAATGGTTGTGGACAGGAAAAAGGTCAAAACCAGTTTAGAGTCCAGGAGGTACAGAGTGGCATATAGGCTCGAGGTCAGGGCAGACAGAATGGTCAGGCAGGCGGGTACAGAGTCCAGGCAAGGGTCAAAACCGTGAGGACTAGCAAAAAGAGAATAGAAGCAGGAGTACGGGAAAACACGCTGGTTGACTTGAAAGACATACAAGACGAACTGGCACAGAGAGACAGGAAACACAGGGATAAATACACCAGGGAAAACAAGCGACACCTGGAGGGGATAGAGACAATCATAAGGACAGGTGAAACAGATCAGGGTGTGACAAGACTAAAATGCCCACATAGGATTTCACAACTCCAGACTGTCTATTGTGGTAAGGGCACATATTTGCAATGTTTAGTTTTATAACTCATTTGCTTTTGTAAAATGTCAGAGCAAATGTCAGACAATAGCTCTAAACAGACTTGATTTTTCAGCCACCTTCTGACATTTGAAACAAAGGAATTTAAAATATTTTGGGGGAAATAGAAAATGACTGTTGAAAAGCACCACCTGCCACCTTGTTTTAATATTTCACAATGTACACAGACATCCCCCAACCCCATTAAACAGACCTGATACCTCTCATTAGTCTTTCCCTTTCCTGTCTTCTGTATTTCTCACTTCTGTTCTTTCTATATCAAAGGAAGCAGAATATTTCATTCATTATAGTCTATAGCCTACCTACCCTTTTTGAGAGGAAAGACCCCCACCGCCATTCCTCATGTAGCGATGCGTGGGACAGACCGTCACAGACCTACTCATGGGGTGCTGGGGGATCTCCACTGGCAGTGAGTACATATTTTCATACAGAACCATCATAGTTTTGCTCATATTTTCCAAACATACCAAAGGTTAATAGGTGAGAGACACTCAATGACACTGCCTTCCTTTGTAATCGTGGGATCCATTCATTTGAAGTGCATACATTTGACACATTTATATACCAGACGTCTGTGAACTTATCTTTCCACGCATAATGATTTTAGTAAGAAAAACAAACTCATATCCCTGATTGAAATAAAGTTGATAGTAAGTTCTTCATAAATTCTTTGTTCATCACAGTGAGAGTAGCAAATCTCAAAGTACTGAGGTACTGTACTTTCTTGAGATAAGAATAAAATGTTGGTGCTGTACATTTCACAGTTTCTTAGAAACTGAATGTTTTTGAGAATGCCTTGTTGAAGGAAAAAGAAGGAATAAAATAAGTGGATAAGCAAGATGAATTTACAATGTGGTTTTACTTTTACTTTTGATTTCTGGGGACTTGTGTACGCCAATCCCTTTTCTAAAAGCTTGTGGTTTGTTGCCATCAAGTCACATCATGAAACAACAGATTGACACTCAATATTAGCATTTATTCATAGAAAAAAAACTTTGAGAGGTATTTGATTAGTGGGACATGGAGGAATGGTTGTGAAATACTAAAACAGTTGCTTTGTAAATTCCACCACGCCTTTATGCATCAAAAGGTGTGAAAAAAGGTTGCCGTTTTGATGGTTTACCTCAGTGATTCTCAACCAGGCGGCCTGACTGAAACCCCCTGTTAGCCTGCCTCTGCCTCAGAGTGTTACTCTGTGGGTGTCTGAAGAGAAGCTACCTTTCCTTCTGTGACCTTTGACCCAACCCCCTAACTACCACCCACAATGAGCAGAGATGTGACCTCCCTGTCTCTTCACAGCTCTTCTCTGTGGTCAGGTACCTTCTAAACTCATTAGGAGCACTGAGGCGGTTGACTTGGCTGTGTGCCAAGCCTGCCACACAGACATACACTACATTACCAAAAGTATGTGGACAGCTGCTCGTCTAACATCTCATTCCAAAATCATGGGCATTAATATGGAGTTGGTCCCCCCTTTGCTGCTATAACAGCCTCCACTCTTCTGTGAAGGCTTTCCACTAGATGTTGAACATTGCTGCGGGGACTTGCTTCCATTCAGCCACGAGTATTAGTAAGGTCGGGCACTGATGTTTTGCGATTAGGCCTGGCTCGCAGTCGGCTTTCAAATTCATCCCAAAGGTGTTTGATGGGGTTGAGGCCAGGACTCTGTGCAAGCCAGCCTCTTCCACACCGATCTCGGCAAACCATTTCTGTATGGACCTCGCTTTGTGCACGGGGGCATTGTCATGCTGAAACAAGAAAGGGCCTTCCCCAAACTGTTGCCACAAATTTGGAATCACAGAATCATCTAGAATGTCATTGTATGCTGTAGCGTTAAGATTTCCCTTCACTGGAACTAAGGGGCCTAGCCCAAACCATGAAAAACAGCCCCAGACCATTATTCCTCCTCCACCAAACTTTACAGTTGGCAGTATGCATTGGGGCAAGAAACGTTCTCCTGGCATCCGCCAAACCCAGATTTGTCCGACGGACTACCAGATGGTGAAGCGTGATTCATCACTTCAGAGAGTCCAATGGCGGCGAGCTTTACATCACTCCAGATGACACTTGACATAGTGCATGGTGATTTTAGGCTTGTGTGAAGCTGCTCGGCCATGGAAATCCATTTCATGAAGCTCCAGATGAATAGTTATTGTGCTGACATTGCTTCCAGAGGCAGTTTGGAACTCAGTAGTGAGTGTTGCAACTGAGGACAGATTATTTTTATGCGCTACGTGCTTCAGCACTCAGCGGGCCCATTTTGTGAGATTGTGTGGCCTACCACTTCGCAGCTGAGTAGTTGTTGCTCCTAGACGTTTCCACTTCACAATAACAGCACTTACAGTTGAACGGGGCAGCTCTAGCAAGGCAGAAATTTGACGAACTGACTTGTTGGAAAGGTGGCATCCTATAACAGTGCCATGTTGAAAGTCACTGAGCTCTTCAGTAAAGCCATTCTACAGCCAATGTTTGTCTATGGAGATTTGTGCTCGATGTCTGTGTGTTCACTTTTATACACCTGTCAGCAATGGGTGTGGCTGAAATAGACAAATCCATTCACTTGAAGGGGTGTCCACATACTTTTGTATATATATATAGAGTGTAGCACCGCCACCAAGGGGCACTCTGTTCACAACGTTGAAGTCCGCGAACCACTCGCCGACACGACACCATACAAGCTTGTCTGCCATATGCCCGGTACTGTTAAAACCGTGATTTATCCATGGAGAGCACACTTCTCCAGCGTGCCAGTGGCTATCAAAGGTGAGCATTTTCCCACTGAAGTTGGTTACGACGCTGAACTGCAGTCAATTCCAGACCCTGATGATGACGACGAGCACGTGGACGATTTCTGACAGTTTGTGAAGAAATTCTTCGGTTGTGCATACCCACAGTTTCATCAGCTGTCCGGGTGGTTGGTCTCAGACCATCCYGCAGGTGAAGCCGGATGTGGAGGTCCTGGGTTGGTGTGGTTACACGTGGTCTGCGGTTGAGAGGCTGGTTGGACGTACTGCCAAATTCTCTAAAACGACGGCTTATGGTGGAGAAATGAACTGCCTTGTTCAGGGGCAGAACAGATTTTTACCTTGTCAGCTCGGGGATTCGTTTTTGCAACATTCCGGTTACTAGTCCAACGCTCTAACCAGCTGCCATTCTCTGGCAACAGCTCAGGTGGACAATCCTGCAGTCAGTTGCTGCAGTCAGTTGCTGCACGCTCCCTCAAAACTTGAGACATCTGTGGCACTGTGTTGTGTGCCAAAACTGGCCTTTTATTGTTCCCAGCACAATGTGGACCTGTGTAATGATTGTTCTGTTTCATCAGCTTCTAGATATGGCACACCTGTCAGGTGGATGGATTGTCTTTGCAAAGGAGAAATGCTTACTAAGAGGGATGTAAATACATTAGTGCACAACATTTGAGAGAAATACGCCTTTTGTGCGTATGGAACATTTCTGGGATCTTTAATTTCAGCTCATGATACATGGGAGCAACACTTTACATGTTACGCTTATATTTCTGTTCAGCATACCCCAGGGTTTGTCTGTACCTGGAAAACACAGCCAGTGTTTTATATGTTCCCTGACCTGAGCTAATGCCAGGTGTAAGATGATTATGTTACACCCATCCCATTCTCTGCTGTTTCCAGAGAGTTTCAGTTCTGTATTTGCAGCAAATATTTAGAAGATTCTCTCTCCGGTCTCCTTTCCTGTTAGGGCTGAATTTCAGCAGAAATAAGAAGTGTGCTTGTGCTGGTACAGTCAATAGCTTCTTGGCTAATGTGAGATGCTGTATCAATAGTAACATAAGTTAATTTATGCTTAAGAATAGGACTTTGGTATGGTAAAATAGGAATAAAAAAACAACACTGTCAATGTTAAACTGTCTATCACCTCACCACAAATAGAGAAAAGGTAAATCCTATGGCTTTTAGGCAGTGTGCTCATGTATTTGTATGTATTATGGATCCCCATATGGATCCCCACTCTTCCTGGGGTCCAGCTAAATTAAGGCAGTTATACAATTTTAAAAACATTACAATACATTCACAACAGATTTCACAACACATTAAGTGTGTGCCCTCAGGCCCCTACTCTACTACCACATATCTACAACACAACATCCATATGTACGTGTGTGTATAGTAGAGGTCGACCGATTAATCGGAATGGCCGATTAATTACGGCCGATTTCAAGTTTTGGATAACACTGCTTCGAGGGTGGCTGTTGTCGATGTGTTCCTGGTTTGAGCCCAGGTAGGAGCGAGGAGAGGGACGGAAGCTATACTGTTACACTGGCAATACTAAAGTGCCTATGAGAACATCCAATAGTCAAAGGTATATGAAATACAAATCGTATAGAGAGAAATAGTCCTATAATTCCTATAATAACTACAACCTAAAACTCTATACTTCGTACCTGGAATATTGAAGACTCATGTTAAAAGGAACCACCAGGTTTCATATGTTCTCATGTTCTGAGCAAGGAACTTAAACGTTAGCTTTTTACATGGCACGTATTGCACTTTTACTACGGGTTGGTAACAGGCTGATGGTCGGCATTTGAGCCAGTAAAGGGGGCTTTACTAGTGTTAGGTAGGGAATGACTTTTGCTTCCTCCAGGCCTGAGGGCACATTTCTGATTCAATGAATGATTTAGTGGAGTTTGCCTTTTTGGACAAAATTTCATTTAAGGTGCTCCAACGCTTTTTACTATCATTCTTTATGTCATTTATCTTTGTTTCATAGTGTAGTTTCTTATTATTTTTATTCAATTTTGTCGCATGATTTCTCAATTGCAGTAAAGTTTGACAATCGGTTGTGCAGCCAGACTTATTTACCATTTATTTTGCCTCACCCTCTCAATCATGCAGTTTTTTAATTCCTCATCAATCCATGGGGATTTATCCGTTTTAGTCGTTTTCTATGACCTCCAGCAGGCCACAAATGTGCATGTGTCAGCATATGATCTCACAAGGGGTCTGAGGATCTCATCTCGGTACCTAATGGCAGTCAGGCTACCTCTGGCGAGCACATGGAGGGCTGTGCGGCCCCCCAAAGAAATGCCACCCCACACCATGACTGACCCACCGCCAAACCGGTCATGCTGGAGGATGTTGCAGGCAGCAGAACGTTCTCCACGGCGTCTCCAGACTCTGTCACGTCTGTCACATGTGCTCATGTGCTCAGTGTGAACCTGCTTTCATCTGTGAAGAGCACAGGGCGCCAGGGGCGAATTTGCCAATCTTGGTGTTTTCTGGCAAATGCCAAACGTCCTGCACGGTGTTGGGCTGTAAACAAACCCCACCTGTGGATGTCGGGCCCTCATACCACCCTCATGGAGTCTGTTTCTGACCGTTTGAGCAGACACATGCACATTTGTGGCCTGCTGGAGGTCATTTTGCAGGGCTCTGGCAGTGCTCCTCCTTGCACAAAGGCGGAGGTAGCGGTCCTGCTGCTGGGTTGTTGCCCTCCTACGGCCTCCTCCACGTCTCCTGATGTACTGGCCTGTCTCCTGGTAGCGCCTCCATGCTCTGGACACTACGCTGACAGACACAGCAAACCTTCTTGCCACAGCTCGCATTGATGAGCCATCCTGGATGAGCTGCACTACCTGAGCCACTTGTGTGGGTTGTAGACTCCGTCTCATGCTACCACTAGAGTAAAAGCACCGCCAGGCATTCAAAAGTGACCAAAACATCAGCCAGGAAGCATAGGAACTGAGAAGTGGTCTGTGGTCACCACCTGCAGAACCACTCCTTTATTGGGTGTGTCTTGCTAATTGCCTATAATTTCCACCTGTTGTCTATTCCATTTGCACAACAGCATGTGAAATTTATTGTCAATCAGTGTTGCTTCCTAAGTGGACAGTTTGATTTCACAGAAGTGTGATTGACTTGGAGTTACATTGTGTTGTTTAAGTGTTCCATTTATTTTTTTGAGCAGTGTATTTGTTTTTTGCTAATTTATATATATATATATAAAAATTTAAATATCTCATTTACATACAGTTCAAAAGTTTGGACACAACTACTCATTCAAGGGTTTTTCTTTATTTTTAAAAWTTTTTACATTGTAGAATGATAGTGAAGACATCAAAACTATGAAATAACACACAAAGAATCATGTAGTAAC
This sequence comes from Salvelinus sp. IW2-2015, assembly GCF_002910315.2. Taxonomy (NCBI): domain Eukaryota; kingdom Metazoa; phylum Chordata; class Actinopteri; order Salmoniformes; family Salmonidae; genus Salvelinus; species Salvelinus sp. IW2-2015. The sequence continues at coordinate 28,581,367 of NC_036853.1, read as the reverse complement.
CAAAAAAGTGTAAAAAGTAGCCACCCTTTGCATTGATGACAGCTTTGCACACGCTTGGCATTCTCTCAACCAGCTTCATGAGGTTGTCACCTGGAACGCATTTCAATTAACAGGTGTGCCTTGTTTTTGTGGAATTTCTTTCCTTCTTAATGCATTGAAGCCAATAAATTGTGTTGTGAAGATATATAGAAGATTGCCCTATTTGGTAAAAGACCAAGTCCATATTATGTCAAGAACAGCTCAAATAAGTAAAGAGAAACGACAGTCCATATTTACTTTAAGACATGAAGGTCAGTCAATTGGGAAAATTAGAAGATCTTTGAAAGTTTCAGGTGCAGTCGCAAAAACCATCAAGCGCTATTATGAAACTGGCTCTCATGAGAACCGCCACAGGAAAGGAAGACCCAGAGTTACCTCTGCTGCAGAGGATACGTTCATTAGAGTTACCAGCCTCAGAAATTGCAGCCCAAATAAATGCTTCACAGAGTTCAAGTAACAGACAAATCTCAATATCAACTGTTCAGAGGAGACTGTGTGAATCAGGCCTTCAAATGAAATGTTATTAGTCACATGCGCCGTATACAACAGGTGTAGACGTACGATTTACAGTGAAATGCTTACATACAAGCCCCTAATCAACAATGCAGTTTAAAAAAATAGGAATAGGAATAAGAAATAAAAGGAACAAGTCATTAAAGAGCAGCAGTAAAATAACAATAGCGAGACTATATACAAGGGGTACCGGTACAGAGTCAATGTGCGGCTGCACCGGTTCGTCAAGGTAATATGTACATGTAGGTAGAGTTATAAAAGTGACTATGCATAGATAATAACAGAGAGTAGCAGCAGCATAAAGAGGGGGTGGGGGTGGGGGGGTGGGGTGGGCAATGCAAATGCAAATGTAGCCATTTGATTAGATGTTCAGGAGTCTTGTGACTTGGGGGTAGAATCTGTTTAGAATCCTCTTGGACCTAGACTTGGTGCTCCGGTACCACTTGCGTGCGGTAGCAGAGAGAACAGTCTATGACTAGGGTAGCTGGAGTCTTTGACAATTTTTAGGGCCTTCCTTTTACACCGCCTGGTATAGAGGTCCTGGATGGCAGGAAGCTTGGCCCCAGTGATTTACTATTTGCGGTCGGAGGCCGAGCAGTTGCCATACCAGGCAGAGATGCAACCAGTCAGGATGCTCTCGATGGTAAAACTTTTTGAGGATCTAAGGACCAATGCCAAATCTTTTCAGTCTCCTGAGGGGGAATAGGTTTTGTCATGCCCTCTTCACGATTGTCTTGGTATGCTTGGACCATGTTAGTTTGTTGGGTGTGGACACCAAGGAACTTGAAGCTCTCAACCTGCTCCACTACAGCCCCGTCGATGAGAATGGGGTGTGCTCGGTCTTCCTTTTCCTGTAGTCCAGAATCATCTCCTTTGATATTGGATGTTGAGGGAGAGGTTCTTGTCCTGGCACCACATGGCCAGGTCTCTGACGTCCTCCCTATAGGCTGTCTAGTCGTTGTTGGTGATCAGGCCTACCAATGTTGTGTCATCGGCAAACTTAATGATGGTGTTGGCGTTGTGCCTGGCTGTGCAGTCATGAGTGAACAGGGAGTACAGGAGGGGACTGAGCACACACCCCTGAGGGGCCCCTGTGTTAAGGATCAGCTTGGAGGATGTGTTGTTACCTATCCTTACCACCTGGGGGCGGCCCATCAGGAAGTCCAGGATCCACTTGCAGAGGGAGGTGTTTAGTCCCAGGGTCCTTAGCTTATTGGTGTGCTTTGAGGGCACTATGTTGTTGAATGCTGAGCTGTATTCAATGAATAGCATTCTCACATAGGTGTTCCTTTTGCCCAGGTGGGAAAGGGCAGTGTGCAATGCAATAATGATTGCATCATCTGTGGATCTGTTAGGGCGTTATGCAAATTGGAGTGGGTCTAGGGTTTCTGGGATAATGGTGTTGATGTGAGCCATGACCAGCCTTTCAAAGCACTTCATGGCTACCGACGTGAGTGCTACGGGTCGGTAGTCATTTAGGCAGGTTACCTTAGTGTTCTTGAGTACAGGGACTATGGTGGTCTACTTAAAACATGTTGGGATTACAGACTCGGACAGGGAGAGGTTGAAAATGTCAGCGCATACTCGCAGTACATTTCCTGGTAATCCGTCTGGCCCAGTGGCCTTGTGAATGTTGACCTGTTTAAAGGTCTTACTCACATCGGCTGTGTCGTCCGGAACAGCTGGTGCTCTCAGGCATGTTTCAGTGTTATTTGCCTCGAAGCGAGCATAGAAGAAGATTAGCTCGTCTGGTAGGCTCATGTCACTGGGCAGATCTCGGCTGTGCTTCCCTTTGTAGTCTGAAATGGTTTGCAAGCCCTGCCACATCCGACGAGCGTCGGAGCCGGTGTGGTACGATTCGATCTTAGTCCTGTATTGACGCTTTGCCTGTTTGATGGTTTGTCGGACGGCATAGCGGGATTTCTTATAAGCTTTCGGGTTAGAGTCCTGCTCCTTGAAAGCGGCAGCTCTAGCCTTTAGCTTAGTGCGGATGTTGCCTGTAATCCATGGCTTCTGGTCGGGGTATGTAAGTACGGTCACTGTGGGGGGGACGTCATCAATGCACTTATTGATGAAGCCAGTGGCTGATGTGGTGTACTCCTCAATGCCATCGGAAGAATCCCAGAACATATTCCAGTCTGTGCTAGCAACACAGTCCTGTAGCTTAGCATCTGCTTCATATGACCACTTTTTTATTGACCGAGTCACTGGTGCTTCCTGCTTTAATTTTTGCTTGTAAGCAAGAATCAGGAGGATAGAATTATGGTCAGATTGACCATTATGGTCAGATTGACCAAATGTGTGTGGAGTAAATGTGTGTGGAGTAAAAGTGGTCTAGAGTTTTTTCCCTCTGGTTGCACATTTAACATGCTGATAGAAATTTGGTAAAACAAATTTAAGTTGCCCTGCATTAAAGTCCCCGGCCATTAGGAGCGCCGCCTCTAGATGAGAGTTTTCCTGTTTGCTTATGGAGGAATACAGCTCATTGAATGTGGTTTTAGTGCCAGTATCGGTGAGTAATCGCTGTTCTGATGTCCAGAAGTTATTTTCAGTCATAAGAGACGGTAGCAACAACATTATGTACAGAATAAGTTAAAAAATAAGTTGCAAAAAAACAAACAAAAAAACATCAGCCATCTTCTCCGGCACCATTATACAATGGTATCAATGGTACAATGGTATCATGGTCCAATTGCTTCAAAAGAAACCACTATTAAAGGACACCAATAAGAAGAAGAGACTTCCTTGGGTCAATAAACACGAGCAATGGACATTAGACCGGTGGAAATCTGTCCTTTGGTCTGGTACGTCCAAATTTGAGATTTTTGGTTCCAACCGCTGTGTCTTTATGAGACGCAGAGTAGGTGAACGGATGATCTCTGCATGTGTGGTTCCTGCCGTGAAGCATGGAGGAGGTGTGATGGTGTGGGGGTGCTTTGCTGGTGACACTGTCAGTGATTTATTTAGAATTCAAGGCACACAACCAGCATGGGTACCACAGCATTCTGCAGCGATACGCCATCCCCATCTGGTTCGTGCTTAGTGGGACTATCATTTGTTTTCCAACAGGACAATGACCCAACACACTTCCAGGCTGTGTAAAGGCTGTTTGACCAAGAAGGAGAGTGATGGAGTGCTGCATCAGATGACCTGGCCTCCACAATCACCCAAACTCAACCCAGTTGAGATTGTTTGGGATGAGTCGGACCACAGAGTGAAGGAAAACCAGCCAAAAAGTGCTCAGCATATGTGAGAACTCCTTCAAGACTTTTGGAAAAGCATTCCAGGTGCAGCTGGTTGAGAGAATGCCAAGAGTGTGCAAAGCTGTCATCAAGGCAAAGGGTGGCTACTTTGAAGAATCTAAAATATATTTTTATTTGTTTAACCCTTTTTTGGTTACTTCATAATTCCATATGTGTTATTTCATAGTTTTGATGTCTTCACTATTATTCTACCATGTAGTAAAAATAAAGAAAAGCCCTTGAATGAGTAGGTGGGTCCAAATTTTTGACTGGTACTGTATATATATTTTTTTATTTCTTCCTCAGTAGAGCTTTGAGATAACTCTGTAATGAAAAGCTCTATACAAATGAAATGTATTATAATTATTATTATAATAAGACGGCTGTCCATAAGCACAGACAAAGGATATCAAGGAYCTGGGAAGATGTATAGAGGAATGGTTTAAGATCCCTCCCAATGTATTCTCCAATCTCATAAAACATTTTAGAAAAAGGCTTGTTATCCTCGCTAGGGTAGGGTGCCTGGAGTACTAAAAACAGGGGTGCCAATCATTTTTACAACTATCTTTTATAGATTGTTTTTATTACTTGTTAATTAAACAAAATCTCTTTCTCTGAGCAATTGTATTAGTATAAATTAATATAATTGACCTTAAGGTTGCTGCCCCTATCATTGCCAAGGCTATCTCTGACATTTTTAACCTGTCTCTCCTCTCTGGGGAGGTTCCCATTGCTTGGAAGACAGCCAAGGTTCGTTCTTAAATAAAAGGGGGAGATCAAGCTGATCCTAACTGTTATAGGTCTATTTCTATTTTGCCCTGTTTATCAAAAGTGTTGGAAAAACTTGTTAATAATCAACTGACTGGCTTTCTTGATGTCTGTAGTATTCTCTCTGGTATGCAATCTAGTTTCAGCTCAGGTTATGGATGTGTCACTGCAAACTTTAAGGTCCTCAATGATGTCACCATTGCCCTTGATTCTAAGCAATGTTGTGCTGCTATTTTTATTGACTTGGCCAAAGATTTTGATACGGTAGTCCATTCCATTCTTGTGGGCCGGCTAAGGAGTATTGGTGTCTCTGAGGGGTCTTTGGCCTGGTTTGATAACTACCTCTCTCAAAGAGTGCAGTGTATAAAGCCAGAACATCTGCTGTCTCAGCCACTGCCTGTCACCAAGGGAGTACCCCGAGGCTCGATGCTAGGCCCCATGCTCTTCTGAATTTACATTAACAATATAGCTCAGGCAGTAGGAAGCTCTCTCATCCATATGCAGATGAGTCTTATACTCAGCTGGCCCCTCCCCAGATTTTGTGTTAAAAGCTCTCCAACAAAGCTTCCTTAGTGTCCAATAAGCTTTCTCTGCCCTTAACCTTGTTCTGAACACCTCCAAAACAAAGGTCATGTGGTTTAGTAAGAATAATGCCCCTCTCCCTACAGGTGTGATTACTACCTCTGAAGGTTTTAAGCTAGAGGTTGTCACCTCATACAAGTACTTGGGAGTATGGCGAGATGGTACACTGTCCTTCTCTCAGCACATATCAAAGCTGCAGGCTAAAGTCAAATCTAGACTTGGTTTCCTCTATTGTAATTGATCCTATTTCACCCCAGCTGCCAAACTAACCCTGATTCAGATGACCATTCTACCCATGCTAGATTACAAAGACGCAATTTATAGATCGGCAGGTAAATGTGCTCTCGAGCAGCTAGATATTCTTTACCATTCGGCCATCAGATTTGCCACCAATGTTCCATATAGGACACATCACTGCACTCCTCTGTAAACTGATCATCTCTGTATACCTGTCGCAAGACCCACTGGTTGATGCTTATTTATAAAAGCCTCTTAGGCCTCACTCCACCCAATCTGAGATATCTACTGCAGCCCTCATCCTCCACATACAACACCCGTTCTGCCAGTCACATTCTGTTAAAGGTCCCCAAAGCACACACATCCCTGGGTTGCTCATCTTTTCAGTTCGCTGCAGCTAGCGACTGGAAAGAGCTGCAAAAAATACTCAAACTGGACAGTTTTATCTCAAACTCTTCCTTCAAAGACTCAATCATGGACACGCTTACTGACAGTTGTGGCTGCTTTGCGTGATGTATTGTCTCTACCTTCTTGACCTTTGTGCAGTTGTCTGTGCCCAATAATTTTTGTACAATGTTTTGTGCTGCTACCATGTTGTGCTGCTACCATGTTGTGCTGCCATGTTGCTCATATTTATCAAGGGTGCCAATAATTATAGACCTGACTGTATTTTACAACCACCCACCTTATCTTCGCTTTTTCCGACAGAAAACTGATCTATAACTGTTTTTTCTCTGAGAAATTAGTGAGTAAGTAACTATGAATCATCCTTACCTGCCGATCTATAAATTGAGTAGGGTTCTGTTTGCATTTGAGTTAGAGATGTACCATTTACTCTGAATGAATGAATGAGCAAATGTTGTGTATCAACTACCAGGTGTTGGCAGTAACAATAGAGGGGGATATCCGTGGTTTACCCCACATATCCTACCATGAATGTCACAGTAAAACGTTTGAATATAACTCGCATGAAACCCTGCTAGACAGACGTAGACTATCTACGGTATATGCACATTGGACTGAGCGGCTAGCATTACTGTAAGTTCACGTACAGTCGTGGCCAAAAGTTTTGAGAATGACACAAATAGTAATTTCCACAAAGTTTGCTGCTTCAGTGTCTTTAGATATTTTTATCAGATGTTACTATGGAATACTGAAGTATAATTACAAGCATTTCATAAGTGTCAAAGGCTTTTATTGACAATTACATGAAGTTGATGCAAAGAGTCAATATTTGCAGTGTTGACCCTTCTTTTTCAAGACCTCTGCAATCCGCCCTGGCATGCTGACAAGTTAACTTCTGGGACACATCCTGACTGATGGCAGCCCATTCTTGCATAATCAATGCTTGGAGTTTGTCAGAATTTGTATGATTTTGTTTGTTCACCCGCCTCTAGAGGATTGACCACAAGTTCTCAATGGGATTAAGGTCTGGGGAGTTTCCTGGTCATGGACCCAAAATATCAATGTTTTGTTCCCCGAGCCACTTAGTTATCACTTTTGCCTTATGGCAAGGTGCTCCATCATGCTGGAAAAGGCATTGTTCGTCANNNNATGTTTTGTTCCCCGAGCCACTTAGTTATCACTTTTGCCTTATGGCAAGGTGTTCCATCATGCTGGAAAAGGCATTGTTCGTCACCAAACTGTTCCTGGATGGTTGGGAGAAGTTGCTCTCGGAGGATGTGTTGGTACCATTCTTTATTCATGGCTGTGTTCTTAGGCAAAATTGTGAGTGAGCCCACTCCCTTGGCTGAGAAGCAACCCCACACATGAATGGTCTCAGGAGGCTTTACTTTTGGCATGACACAGGACTGATGGTAGCGCTCACCTGGTCTTCTCCGGACAAGCATTTTTCCGGATGCCCCAAACAATCGGAAAGGGGATTCATCAGAGAAAAGGACTTTACCTCAGTCCTCAGCAGTCCAATCCCTGTACCTTTTGCAGAATATCAGTCTGTCGCTGATGTTTTTCCTGGAGAGAAGTGGCTTCTTTGCTGCCCTTCTTGAAACCAGGCCATCCTCCAAAAGTCTTCGCCTCACTGTGCGTGCAGATGCACTCATACCTGCCTGCGGCCATTCCTGAGCAAGCTCTGTACTGGTGGTGCCCAGATCCCACAGCTGAATCAACTTTAGGAGACGGTCCTGGAGCTTGCTGGACTTTCTTGGGTGCCCTGAAGCCTTCTTCACAACAATTGAACCGCTCTCCTTGAAGTTCTTGATGATCCCATAAATGGTTGATTTAGGTGCAATCTTACTGGCAGCAATATCCTTGCCTGTGAAGCCCTTTTTGTGCAAAGCAATGATGACGGCACGTGTTTCCTTGCAGGTAACCATGGCTGACAGAGGAAGAACAATGATTCCAAGCACCACCCTCCTTTTGAAGCTTCCAGTCTGTTATTCAAACTCAATCAGCATGACAGAGTGATCTCCAGCCTTGTCCTCGTCAGCACTCAAACCTGAGTTAACGAGAGAATCACTGACATGATGTCAGCTGGTCCTTTTGTGGCAGGGCTGAAATGCAGTGGAAATGTTTTTTGGGGATTCAGTTCATTTGCATGGCAAAGAGGGACTTTGCAATTAATTGCAATTCATCTGATCACTCTTCATAACATTATGGATTATTTGCAAATTGCCATCATACAAACTGAGACAGCAGACCTTGTGAAAATTTATATTTATGTCATTCTCAAAACTTTTGGCCACGACTGTATAAATAAGCCTGTAATAAAACAACAAACATAAATATGCCAAGCCACAGGAACACTGCACGTCAGCGTGGCGATCGAGTTTAGTAGGCCATAGGGCCAGACCCATATGGCACTATATTGCCTTTGTAGTGCACTACCTTTGACCAGGGCCCATATAGCTCTGGTCAATAGTAGTGCACTATGTATGGAATAGGGTGCAATTTGGGACAGATATATATTCTCTGACAGCGCATTTACATTTGTTATATCATTGCAGGTCTGTTCGGTGGGGTAGATCTGAAAATATATATCTATAGCATACATAGAAACCTGGGTAACTGTACTGAAACCATGTATACAGTGCATACAGAAAGTATTCAGACCCCTTCACTTTTTCCACATTTTGTTACGTTACAGCCTTATTCTAAAAAAATAATAATAATAAATATCCTCATCAATCTACACACAATACCCCATAATGACAAAGCGAAAACAGGTTTTTAGAAATTGTAAGCAAATGTATTACAAATAATTACATGCTGTTTCCATTGATCATTCTTGAGACGTTTCTACAACTTGATTGGAGTCCACTTGTGGTAAATTCAATTGATTGGACATGATCTGGAAAGGCTCACACCTGTCCATATACGGATCGAGAGAGAGATGAATGGAGCAAAGTACAGAGAGATCCTTGATGAAAACCTGCTCCAGAGCGCTCAGGACCTCAGATTGGGGCAAAGATTCACCTTCCAAAAGGACAATGACCCTAAGAACACAGCCAAGACAATGCAGGAGTGGCTTCATGACAAGTCTCTGAATGTCCTTGAGCGGCCCAGCCAGAGCCCGGACTTGAACCTGATCTAACGTCTCTGGATAGAACTGAAAATAGCTGTGCTGCGACGCTCCGAATCCAACATGACAGAGCTTTGAGAGGATCTGCAGAGAAGAATGGGAGAAACTCCCCAAATACAGGTGTGCCAACCTTGTAGCGTCATACCCAAGAAGACTCTAGGCTGTAATCGCTGCCAAAGGTGCTTCAACAAAGTCCTGAGTAAAGGGTCTGACCACTTATGTAAATGTGATATTTCCTTTTTTTTGCAAACATTTAAAAAAAATCTGTTTTTCTTTGTCATTTTGGGGTATTGTGTGTAAATTGATGAGGGGGAAAAGAGGATTTAATCCATTTTAAAATAAGGCGAGATAAGGGACCTAAAGACATGGAATAACATATTAATAAACCCTTGTTCAAATGGTCTTCAAAATGTCAACAAAATGACAGATTTACTTCAAATGTCAAACTGCTTGAGAAAGTAAACGTTGGCGCCACTGTGCTACAGGGTAGCAGGAAACCCAAAACACTCTCTCTTTTTCAGGATGAGAAACAACTTGTCAGCGTAGCAACAGAGCCTCTGAACCCCAGAGGGAGAGCTGGGTCTCAGGCGTATTCAGACAGGCCGTAGTCCTGACAATCCGGTTCTACAGGTGAACTACCTTTACTGTACCTCATCTCCCGCCCTCCTGCTCACTGTACTGCATTAAAATGTTTTATTGTCAAATACACCAGGTGCAGTGAAATGTGTTGTTTTACAGGGTCAGCCATAGTAGTAAAGCCCCCCAGAGCAAATTAGGGTTAAGTACCTTGCTCAAGGGCACATCAACAGATTTTTCACCTTGTCAACTCAGGTATTTGATAAAATAATGTATATGTGAAAGATAATGATAAAATAATTCCACTCTGAAACCTTATAACTGTATGAAATTGATTAGAATCATAAAATTATAATCTGATGATGTGTGTAGTTTAAATCGGAATTAGGTTAAACAATGTATAGCGGAAAAACACAGACTGAGCAAGGCGTAGCTTAGGATTTGAACTTGTGTGTGTGTGTGTGCCTAGTAAAATACCGAAGAACAATTAAAACTGTGTTTGGACCGACCTGGCTAGGCCTCTGAGAGACTTGGGAGAGGACAGGGAGTACTTCTCAAGGTCTCCCTAATCTCGGGGGAATGGAACTGTCGGCTGGGTAGTGATACAACGTGGTGCGAACTGTGGAGAAGGATAAAACTCACCTACTGTTTGTGTGTATGTATGTGCGTAGGATACTTACTGTTTGTGTGGAAGTATGTGCGCAGCTATAAAATTGATGTTTTTGTATTCTTGACTTCAGAACGTTCTCTGAATAAACTGTACTATCCTTTTGCATAAGCTGAGTTTCTGACTAATTATTATTAAACCCATGGTCTTACAGATCTCGGGGATTGGTCAGAGCTATTGATTGTCAGTTATTATCATTGGGATTGAAAATTCTCGTGACAGTATTCCTACCAGTAACCTTTCAGATACTGGCTTAACGCTCTAATTATTAGGCTTCCTGACGCATCATATCAGTCATCATTTGATACAGTATCTGTCTACAACACCATTAGTCATCATCTAACACCAGATGCTGCAAGTATAACCCACTGGGCACACACTGGTTAAATCAACATCTAACAGTCAGAGAGAAAGAGAGTGACTTCCGACTGGGGACACTGGTTGAATCAATCATTTTTCAACCTATTGTGAAGTGGAGTCTACGTGGAAAAAACATTTGGATTTGCAAAAACTATTCAACCAAAAATGTCATTCAAACATTGAAATTAGGATAAAACTTAAACTTAATTGACTGAACTTAATGACTTAACTTGAGTAACAGGTTGTTACATCAATGTAATTTCAACATAATTGTCAGAACTATGTATACGTCAAAATTGCATGGAAAATTCAACATAGAAACTTTGAATTTAGGTTGAAAATGATATTTCATCTACAGTGCATTTAGACCTCTTGACTTTTTCCACATTTTGTTACATTACAGCCTTATTCTAAAATGTATTAAATATTTTTTTCCTCATCAGTCAACACACAATAACCCGTAATGACAGAGCAAAAACAGTTTTTTAGAAAATTTCGCACTGATTTCAAAATAAAAAGCCAAAATAAGCCAAAATAAACTTATTAAGTATTAACTATTCAGACCCTTTGCTATGAGACTTGAAATTGAGCTCAGGTGTTTCCCATTGATCATCCTTGATATGTTTCTACAACTTGATTGGAGTCCACCTGTGGTAAATTACATTTATTGGACATGATTTGGAAAGGCACACACCTACCTATATACTGTCCCACAAGTGATAGTGCATGTCAGAGCAAAAACCAAGGCATGAGGTCGAAGTAATTGTCCGTAGAACTCCGGGACAGGATTGTGTCGAGGCACAGATCTAAGGAAGGATACCAACAAAATGTCTGCCGCATTGAAGGTCCCCAAGAACATAGTGGCTTCAGATCATGCTTAAATGGAAGAAGTTTGGAACCACCAATACTCTTCCTAGAGCTGG
>NC_036853.1:28542800-28568409 GCF_002910315.2 Salvelinus sp. IW2-2015 | reverse complement strand
CCGCCGCGGCGGAATCTGAGCAATCGGAGGAGAAGGGCCTTGGTCAGAGAGTGACCAAGAACCCGATGGTCACACTGACAGCTTCAGAGTTCCTCTGTGGAGTGGGAGAACCTTCCGGAAGGAAACAACCATCCTCTGCAGCACTCCACCAATCAGGCCTTTACGGTGGCCAGACATAAGTCACTCCTTAGTAATGGCACGACAGCCCGCTTGGAGTCTGCCAAAAGCACCTATAAAATAATCTCAGACCATGAGAAACAAGATTCTCTGGTCTTGCCTGAATGCCCAAGCGTCACGTCAGGAGGAAACCGGCACCATCTCTACGGTGAACACATGGTGGCAGCATCATACTGTGGGGATGTTTTTTTCAAGCGGCAGGGACTGGGAGACTAGTCAGGATCAAGGGAAAGATGAACAGAGCAAAGTATAGAGAGATCATTGATGAAAACCTGCTCCAGATGCTCAGGACCTCAGACTATGGCAAAGGTTCACCTTCTAACAAGACAATAACCCTAAGCACACAGTCAAGACAACTACAGGAGTAAGCTCAGGACAAGTCTCTGAATGTCCTTGAGTAGCCCAGCCAGAGCCCGGACTTGAACCTGATCGAACGTCTCTGGAGAGACCTGAAAATAGCTGTGCTGTGACGCTCCCATCCAACCTGACAGAGCTTGAGAGAGATCTGCAGAGAAGAATAGGAGAAACTCCCAAATGCAGGTGTGCCAAGTGTCACAAGCCGGCTCATAGCCTGTGACAAAAATGGGGGACACGAACAACAGTATAGGCCAATTATAAAAGTGTTCTTTTATTATAAACAACTATAATTAAACTAAGAAAAAGGAATGAGGTGTGGAAGTATCATGATGTAAGGTGTATGTAAAGTGCATGGATGCGTGAATATGTGTGTGTGAACATGACTGAGTGAAAACTATGCAAAACTACAAAGGAACAAACAAATCATGAAGCATACCTGAGGAGCAAGAGGAGAGAGAGAAGTGATTAGTGACAGCTTTATACCTGAGCCAGGTGGCTCCAATCATAACGACCCTCCTCGCCTGCAGGAGGAACCGCCCCCTGCACTGCAGAGGAGGAGCCGTGCACCCCCCCTCCTTAAAATGAGGGTCCCACCCTCAACCCAACTTCCTCCAACATATTCAAAATAATTCAAATTTCCCCAAACAAACAAAACAAAAAAATAATAATCGCGGCTCCTAGCAGTAGCCCGTGTCCCAGCCGACTGTCCGCTCCTCAAACCCTTTGATAAAATAATGTATATGTGAAAGATAATGATAAAATAATTCCACTCTGAAACCTTATAACTGTATGAAATTGATTAGAATCATAAAATTATAATCTGATGGTGTGTGTAGTTTTAGTCGGAATTAGGTTAAACAATGTATAGTGGAAAAACACAGACTGTCTGAGCAAGGCGTAGCTCAGGATTTGAACTTCTGTGTGTGTGTGTGCCTAGTAAAATACCGAAGAACAATTAAAACTGTGTTTGGACCGACCTGGCTAGGCCTCTGAGAGACTTGGGAGAGGACAGGGAGTACTTCTCAAGGTCTCCCTAATCTCGGGGGAATGGAACTGTCGGCTGGGTAGTGATACAACGTGGTGCGAACTGTGGAGAAGGATAAAACTCACCTACTGTTTGTGTGTATGTATGTGCGTAGGATACTTACTGTTTGTGTGGAAGTATGTGCGCAGCTATAAAATTGATGTTTTTGTATTCTTGACTTCAGAACGTTCTCTGAATAAACTGTACTATCCTTTTGCATAAGCTGAGTTTCTGACTAATTATTATTAAACCCATGGTCTTACAGATCTCGGGGATTGGTCAGAGCTATTGATTGTCAGTTATTATCATTGGGATTGAAAATTCTCGTGACAGTATTCCTACCAGTAACCTTTCAGATACTGGCTTAACGCTCTAATTATTAGGCTTCCTGACGCATCATATCAGTCATCATTTGATACAGTATCTGTCTACAACACCATTAGTCATCATCTAACACCAGATGCTGCAAGTATAACCCACTGGGCACACACTGGTTAAATCAACATCTAACAGTCAGAGAGAAAGAGAGTGACTTCCGACTGGGGACACTGGTTGAATCAATCATTTTTCAACCTATTGTGAAGTGGAGTCTACGTGGAAAAAACATTTGGATTTGCAAAAACTATTCAACCAAAAATGTCATTCAAACATTGAAATTAGGATAAAACTTAAACTTAATTGACTGAACTTAATGACTTAACTTGAGTAACAGGTTGTTACATCAATGTAATTTCAACATAATTGTCAGAACTATGTATACGTCAAAATTGCATGGAAAATTCAACATAGAAACTTTGAATTTAGGTTGAAAATGATATTTCATCTACAGTGCATTTAGACCTCTTGACTTTTTCCACATTTTGTTACATTACAGCCTTATTCTAAAATGTATTAAATATTTTTTTCCTCATCAGTCAACACACAATAACCCGTAATGACAGAGCAAAAACAGTTTTTTAGAAAATTTCGCACTGATTTCAAAATAAAAAGCCAAAATAAGCCAAAATAAACTTATTAAGTATTAACTATTCAGACCCTTTGCTATGAGACTTGAAATTGAGCTCAGGTGTTTCCCATTGATCATCCTTGATATGTTTCTACAACTTGATTGGAGTCCACCTGTGGTAAATTACATTTATTGGACATGATTTGGAAAGGCACACACCTACCTATATACTGTCCCACAAGTGATAGTGCATGTCAGAGCAAAAACCAAGGCATGAGGTCGAAGTAATTGTCCGTAGAACTCCGGGACAGGATTGTGTCGAGGCACAGATCTAAGGAAGGATACCAACAAAATGTCTGCCGCATTGAAGGTCCCCAAGAACATAGTGGCTTCAGATCATGCTTAAATGGAAGAAGTTTGGAACCACCAATACTCTTCCTAGAGCTGGCCGCCCGGCGAATCTGAGCAATCGGAGGAGAAGGGCCTTGGTCAGAGAGGTGACCAAGAACCCGATGGTCACACTGACAGCTTCAGAGTTCCTCTGTGGAGATGGGAGAACCTTCCGGAAGGACAACCATCTCTGCAGCACTCCACCAATCAGGCCTTTACGGTGGCCAGACATAAGTCACTCCTTAGTAAATGGCACGACAGCCCGCTTGGAGTCTGCCAAAAAGCACCTAAAATAATCTCAGACCATGAGAAACAAGATTCTCTGGTCTTTGGCCTGAATGCCAAGCGTCACGTCAGGAGGAAACCTGGCACCATCTCTACGGTGAAACATGGTGGCAGCATCATACTGTGGGGATGTTTTTCAGCGGCAGGGACTGGGAGACTAGTCAGGATCAAGGGAAAGATGAACAGAGCAAAGTATAGAGAGATCATTGATGAAAACCTGCTCCAGAATGCTCAGGACCTCAGACTATGGCAAAGGTTCACCTTCTAACAAGACAATAACCCTAAGCACACAGTCAAGACAATACAGGAGTAGCTTCAGGACAAGTCTCTGAATGTCCTTGAGTAGCCCAGCCAGAGCCCGGACTTGAACCTGATCGAACGTCTCTGGAGAGACCTGAAAATAGCTGTGCTGTGACGCTCCCCATCCAACCTGACAGAGCTTGAGAGGATCTGCAGAGAAGAATAGGAGAAACTCCCAAATGCAGGTGTGCCAAGTGTCACAAGCCGGCTCATAGCCTGTGACAAAAATGAGGGGACACGAACAACAGGTATAGGCCAATTTAAAAGTGTTCTTTATTATAAACAAACTATTAACTTAAACTAAGAAAAAGGAATGAGGTGTGGAAGTATCATGATGTAAGGTGTATGTAAAGTGCATGGATGCGTGAATATGTGTGTGTGAACATGACTGAGTGAAAACTATGCAAAACTACAAAGGAACAAACAAATCATGAGCATACCTGGAGGAGCAGAGAGAGAGAGAGAGAAGTGATTAGTGACAGCTTTATACCCTGAGCCCAGGTGGCTCCAATCACTAACGACCCTCCTCTGCCTGCAGGAGGAACCGCCCCCTGCACTGCAGAGGAGGAGCCGTGACACAAGCTTGTAGCGTCATACCCAAGAAGACTCTAGGCTGTAATCGCTGCCAAAGGTGCTTCCACAAAGTACTGAGTTAATGGTTTGAATACTTGTGTAAATGTAATATTTGTTTTTTATTTGTAATAATTAGAATTTAAAACAAAAAAAAAATGTTTTTGCTTTGTCATTATGAGGTATTCTGTGTAGATTGATGAGTATTTCATTTAAAAAAAATCTATTTTAGAATAATGCGGTAATGTAACAAAATATGGAAAATGTAAAGGGGTCTGAATACTTTCCGAATTGAGAGGTTGAAATGATGTTGAATTTCATATTTGATTATACATATTTAATATGACCTTGTTTTAATGTTGATAGTAAAATGGTATGTTTGAATCAACATCATTGTTTCAACATCATGACATCAAACAGTCTGGGCCGCAACCTGGACCTACAGGACGTGGTGAAAACATTTGCACACAAAAATGCAAGGCGACGCAGTCACATACTACTATAGTATATATATATATAGTCACATACTACTATAGGTCTCTACATAGGAAAAAAATAAATAAATAGAGATAAGCACAGAGATACTTTTTCATAAGGAGCAAAGAGGATTTCAGGAGACCAGGGGAGTCTCCCAAATTGGATTTAATTTAATCTGAATATTTCAGTCCATTTGGGTAAGCTATTAGCCAGACAAAACCCACTGAGTTCAACAGTAAATATTGGCAAAATGTATCCTCAAGCTGACTACTTTTTTTTCTCATTGTTAGGCTATTTGATATCTTTTTTAAAGTATATAAATAGCAGCTAAATACTGTATACCATGGAGGCTGCGGAGGGGAGGACGGCTGATAATAATGTTTGGATTGATAATGGAGTGGTATCAACCACGTCTTTGATACCATTCCATTGACTCCATTCCAGCCATTATTATGAGCTGTCCTCCACTCTGCAGTTCCCACTGCTGTACAGTATATACTGTAGCTATAGATAATAGGCAACACTGAAACACAATGAAACAATCCCTAGTAAGCTGGTGTTTTGAGGGTTAATAGACTGGTTTTACGCAAAACATCTTTCTATCCAAGCTGGGAGAGAGTGCGGGGATGGTTCATGTCAAACATGCATTAAACTAAATCTATTGGTAGGCGATTACTATGCAGTTGCATTGAACATTTATTTTACAACCTGCAATGTTTGAATCTCCAACTTTAATTACTGAACAAGTAATGGCATTATTGCTGCCAGCCAGCAGTCTAAATGGCAGCATTGTGAAACTGTGTATAGCCTCGTGAAATGTTAGGCTTAACATAAGAAAATGATGACCAAATAGGCCTCCCAATAAACTTTTTTTCAGAGAGATGGCGTTACGCCAGTGCCTATGGGCCGTGGTCAAAAGAAGTGCACAATATAGGGAACAGGGTGCCATTTGGGACTTAGCCATACTCAATGTCTTGGTAGCCATTTTAGGTTGAATCTAATATGAGCATGTGCCTGGTGGCTGCAGTAATATAATGACAGGAGAAAGAGGAGCCCAGAGGCTCCTGTGGGATTAATTTAGGGGGAACTCCCTACCCTACTGCATCAATGCCATCTCTGTGGTACTACAATCCAGTAGTGCCCAAACTGTATCTGTCTGCCTTGCTCGTGACCCACTTAAAGCTAAATTTGTCTTATGACCGAACAGTGTTTTTGAGCCACCTAAAGCCTGAGGCTAAATTTACCATTATGGCCAAACAATGTCTCTCTACCCACAGACGAGTATCACATCACAGGCAGCCCAAGGATGATCTAGTTTAGTCTTTAGACTAGTCGATACATAATACCAATATTTGAGGAACATGCCATGTAATGCCATTGGTTGGCAGTTGGTGGGTGCAGTTGGCTGGGATGTGGAGGTACAGTGGATGAGAGATGGTGAAAAGGACACATTGGCACACGACGGAGTTACTGAGTTACATACTGTATTGTAAGTCCCAAAAATCCCCCCCTGGCACAGACGAATGTATTCATTAATTCAATTATTATATCGGCAACAAAATGAAAGAAAAACATTCCCTCACACCACATTTGGATATACGCTGAGATAATCATCAAGGAATAAATATAGTCAGATTGTAAAGTATGTGCTGGCTCTATACATGTTTCATTGAACACATACACACAGTCACTATTCTATTACTAATGCCAGTTAGGATAGGTAATATATGACACACAAACAGATACTATGTTGAAGTTTGAACAGAATAAACCAACCTAATTCTGTTCTCCCCATCGACGACTGTTGGTGAGCAGGCAAGAAGTGAGGTCTTTGCCCCGGGCATAGCAGAATAGATCAGCTCCTGGCCCCACATCAAAGATACTGGACACACACACACACAACACACACACACACACACACACACACAAATTATCAATGGTGGTTATGATTAACCTGGTGGAACCAACCTGATCGCTACGTTTACCTTTCTATTTCACTTCAGATATCATAAAATGTGAAGTGAAATAGAATGGTGAACACAGTAATAATTCCAAATAAAAAAATGTGGGTTCCAACCGTCGTGTCTTTGTGAGATGCAGAGAAGGTGAACGGATGATCTCCGCATGTGTGGTTCCCACCGTGAAGCATGGAGGAGGAGGTGTGATGGTACACCACAGAATTCTACAGCGATACGCCATCCCATCTGCTATGCACTTAGTGGGACTATCATTTGTTTTCCAACAGCACAATGACCCAACACACCTCCAGGCTGTGTAAGGGCTATTTGACCAAGAAGGAGAGTGATGGTGCTGCATCAGATGACCTGGCCTCCACAATCACCCGACCTCAACCCAGTTGAGATGGTTTGGGATGAGTTGGACCGCAGAGTGAAGGAAAAGCAGCCAACAAGTGCTCAGCATATGTGGGAACTCCTTCAAGACTGTAGGAAAAACATTCCAGTTGAAGCTGGTTGAGAGAATGCCAAGAGTGTGCAAAGTTGTCATCAAGGCAAAGGGTGGCTACTTTGAAGAAAATAAAATACAAAATATATTTTGATTTGTTTAACACTTTTTTTTTACTACATGATTCCATATGTGTTATTTCATAGTTTTGATGTCTTCACTATTACTCTATTAATAGGTGTGTCCAAACTTTTGACTGGTACTGTATATAATTGTATTAATTTCCCCTAACCCTACCACCCCTCCCCTAATTGGAGTAAACTAATGGACAACAATACTTAGGTTTCTACTTCCAGCTTATACATACAATATACAGACACAGTATATTTTACATTAGTTATCTTGTTATTTTTTGTCCCACCCTTCAGCTCCACTCAACTCCTCTCATCTACCTCTGAACCCCATCCAGTTTTGATTTCTATTTACCATATATTTTCAACTGTGTTGTTTCACAAAAGTTCTGAACCTTTCTATTCTCATATTTTCTACAGATTGTAAATTAACTAAACATTTTTGCCAAGAGTATTACTATATTATTTATTGATTGACTATGACTTTTTAAATCACCCAGCAGTGCTATTTGCAGAGTTGGCTCCAGGTAAATGTTGCAATTCTTCAGACATTGTCACGCCCTGACCTTAGTTATCTATGTTTTCTTTATTATTTTGGTTAGGTCAGGGTGTGACTAGGGTGGGTATGCTAGTTTTGTCCTGTCTAGGGTTTTTGTATATCTAGGTTTTTTTGTAGGTCTAGGTATATATATGTCTATGGTGGCCTGATATGTTTCCCAATCAGAGGCAGCTGTTTATCGTTGTCTCTGATTGGGGACCATATTTAGGTAGCCATTTTCCCTTGGGTTTGTGGGTTCTTGTCTATGTGTAGTTGCCTGTTAGCACTCATTTTGTATAGCTTCACTGTTTGTTTTGTTATTTTTGTTTAGTGTTCATTCTTAGAATAAAGAAGAATGTACGCATACAACGCTGCGCCCTGGTCTCCTCCTTTTGACGGCCGTGACAGCCATTCCTAAACCTGTGATAAAAAATAAGCTATATATGGACAGTACCAAAAGAAATGATCTAATGATTCTTTCTCTTTATTAATTGTTGTATTTAATATTAACTTTTTTTTWTTACAATCCCTACCATTGATAGTGTTGGATGTGTGGTCTTTGTGTCTCGGAACAGTTTGTTATCAATGTATAGGTTATTGACCTTGAGAGCTAAACGTGTTCATTTTAGTATATTCTCTTTGAAGAGTGGGTACAGTACTTTGCGATTTCGTTTGGGAACTGATCATTCATGCCTACTTTAAAGCTGGCGAGTCTTTAGCCCAGTACTTTGGTGTACATGGTGTCCTCCATGTTCGAAATAATGTACACGTTTGAGTTTAACCTCTCTAGGGTATGTGGGACGGTAGCGTCCCACCTCGTCAACAGCCAGTGAAACTGCAGGGCACCAAATTCAAAACAACAGAATTCCCATATTTTAAATTCCTCAAATATACAAGTATTTTACACAATTTTAAAGCTACACTTGTTGTAAATCCAGCCAAAGTGTCCGGTTTCAAAAAGGTTTTACGACGAAAGCACACCAAACGATTATGTTAGGTATGAGCCAAGTCACAGAAAAAGAGAGCAGTAACAAAAAGCAGAAATAGAGATTCAATTAATCACTAACCTTTGATAATCTTCATCAGATGACACTCATAGGACTTGATGTTACACAATACATGTATTTTTTGTTCGGTAAAGTTCATATTTATATCCAAAAATCTGAGTTTAGGCAAGACGCTACTGTATCACTTGGCAAAAAGCCTGAGAAAATGCAGAGCGCCAAATTAAAATGAATTACTATGAAAATTACTATAAAATCAAACTTTCATTAAATCACACATGAAAGATACCAAATCCAGCCAACATGTCAGAATTCAAATAGGCTTTTCATCGAAAGCATACGATGCTATTATCTGAGCATAGCACCATAGTAAACAAAAGAAAGAAAACATTTCAACCCTGCAGGCACGACACAAAACGCAGAAATAAAAATATAATTCATGCCTTACCTTTGACGAGCTTCTGTTGTTGGCACTCCAATATGTCCCATAAACATCACAAATGGTCCTTTTGTTCGATTAATTCCGTCGATATATATCCAAAATGTCCATTTATTTGGCGCGTTTGATCCAGAAAAACACCGGTTCCAACTTGCTCAAACGTGACGACAAAATATCTCAAAGGTTACCTGTACATTTTGCCAACAAATGTCAAACTACTTTTGTATTACAACTTTAGGTATTTTTTAACGTTAATAATCGATAAAATTGAAGACGGGATGATATGTGTTCAATACAGGATTAAAACGAAATGTTGCATGCCTTCTGTTTGATTGAAGCGCATGTCCAGGACACCTGGAGTGCCTCGACTTCAAGATGTCCGTATTTCTTCATTACACAAAGGAATAACCTCAACCTATTTCTCAGGACTGTTGACATCTAGTGGAAGCCGTAGGAACTACAAGCAATTCGCTTAGAAATCTGGTTTCCCAATGAAAATTCATTGAAAAGACAGTGACCTCAAAAAAAATACATCTGAATGGTTTGTCCTCAGGGTTTCGCCTGCTAAATAAGGTCTGTTATACTCACAGACATGATTCAAACAGTTTTAGAAACTTCAGAGAGTTTCCTATCCAAATCTACTAATAATATGCATATCTTATCTCCTGGGGATGAGTAACTGGCAGTTGAATTTGGGTATGCTTTTCATCCAAACGTGAAAATGCTGCCCCCTACCCTAGAGAAGTTAATTTGGTGGACAGTATCACCTAGGATCTGCAGCGCCTTAACCATGAATACTTTCACCACACTCTCTGGATCTTCACCTTCATCCTCTTTAATTCCGATAAGCACCAGATGTTTGCGCATTGATCTAGTCTGCATATCAAGTAGGGATTCTATTAACAACTTGTTACCTTTTTTAAGTTCATTAATGTCAGCTTCGCCATGGCTGTATTTAATACTGTGTTTCCCAGCCTCTGTTCTGGACCTGGGGACTGTGAAGAGACCTCTGGTAGCATGTCAAATCAAATGTTATTTTATTTATCACCTGCGATGAATACAACAGGTGTAGACCTTAAAAGTGAAATGCTTACTTACAACCCCTTAACCAACAATGCAGTATTAATAAAAATAAGTGTTAAGAAACTATTTACTAAAATAAACTGAAGTAAAAAAATGTATAAAATAAAAAAATAAGAAAAATAGAAAAATAACAAATAATTAAAGAGCAACAATAAAATAACAGCAACAAGGGTAAATACAGGGGGTACCGGTACAGAGTCAATGTGTGGGGGCACAGGTTAGTCGAGGTAATTGAGGTAATATGTACATGTAGGTAGAGGTAAAGTGACTATGCATAGATAATAAACAGAGAGCAGCAGCACTCCGGTACCGCTTGCCGTGTGGTAGCAGAGAGAACAGTCTATGACTAGTGTGGCACAAAGACCAATAGTGATGCAGTAAATCTCTCCTCAACTTTGAGCCAGGAGAGATTGACATGCATGTCATTGCCATTCACCCTCTGTGTACATTTTAGTGCAATACAAGCTGTCTGTTTTGGACCAACTGTAATTTGCCCATGTCATTTGTTTGCTGCACCTGACCACACAACTGGACAGTAGTCCAGGTGCGACAAAACAAGGGCCTGTAGGACTTGTCGGGTTGACTGAGATATCATGAAAGCAGAGCAACGATTTCTTCACATTTTAGTAACCATTGAGTCTATATGTTTTGACCATGATAGCTTGCTATCTATGGTGACACCCAGAAGTTTAGTCTCTTCAACTTGCTCAATAGCCACATTATTCAATAATAGATCCAGATGAGGTTTAGGGTTGAGCGAGTGATTTGTCCCAAAAATGTTGCTTTTAGTTTTTGAGATATTTAGCACCAGCCCATTGCTAGTTACCCATTCTAAAACTGACTAGAGCTCTATGTTAAGGGTGTCAGTTATTTATTTTACTGTTATATAATAGACAGCCAAGTGGTAAATTACATTTTGTCCTAAAGAAAGGACAAAGATTTTTGCTAATGCACTTCACAACCAAAATTACTCTAGTTGTATCTGCTTGCCTGGGGAATTAGCCTACTATTTTATCAAGCTGCATATTTTTTTTAACAACTTTTCACATAACACACATTACCTGTTGTTGTTGATGAAGCCATCTGTGTCATCGGGGCAAAACCCGAGTCACTATCCGAAGCCTTATGATGCAGTGTCCTTTTCATAGGAGTCAATGGAGACTGACAACAACGGGGATGTCACAAGGGTACTTGTGTTGTTTTACACAATTTTATACTGAGGTCTTTCCTGACAAGCTGTGAAAATATCAAGTGAACRGTGAATTAAATTATTTTTGGAGGTCCTTAAACCATTGCAATCACATTGCTGGACACGCTAAGATACCCACCTTTGCTCCTTCTGGTAGATCCCGGCATCCGTTTATGACCAGGGGATCAGTCTGGCACCCAACTGTGCACTATTTAAAAGAAAAACAGTGTCAATGATTGTCATCTCTCAATTCTAAACATAGTTCGAGAAATAAAGTAATCTGGCTGTGAAGCCAATTCCATGCTTTACAGATGTAGACTGACTGGCTCCAGATTGTATTAGATTCAGGCCGGTGACATCGTTACACTATGCAACTGTGACATGTTTTGTTATGGCCATGGGTTAGTTATTAGAAAACAACTGTGCCATATTATGATGTCGTCAAATTTACTTTAGAGAGATGGAAATGTTGACATTACTGTTACCAGCAAAGTTAGTCAAAAATAGCTAGCAATGCTAATGTTAGCTAGCTAAAATATGGTGCTCCCCTCAATCTTAGTTAGCTGGCTAAAGGTATACTGCATCTAAAGTCAATCTGGTGACATCACGATAAAAGGTTTTCCTACTAATAATTTGCCTTCTTTGAACTGTTATCATGTTTCCAAACCAAATCCAAGTTGTTTTGAGGTAGGCTAACATTAACCAGCTAGCTAGTTAGCTAGCCAGTTGCTGGCAAGCTAGCTAACGTCAGCTATGCTAGTGATGATAGTGATATTGATTATCAAAATGTACATAACCAGATAAAGTAAACTCACCCCATTCCGTACAAATGTGTGTAACCGCGACATTCAAACTAGGCTACAAATAAAACTAAATGGGACTGTAGCGACTGTGTTGACTTCAAAATCGGGGGTGTGAACTAGGTTTCTATTCAAGCGTTGATCGACATGGTAATGGCTCTATAGTATTGGAGAAAAGTTGAAAAAACTGACCCTCCGTTACATCTTGACGTGTCATGTCGTAACGTACAGCACGCATAAAGCAACTATTTCTGTCTTACAATCTCTCTCCAGGTGTAGCACTTCTCTCATCGTTTAAAAACAAGAAATGGACAGTGACGGGGGTAAGGGGGGATACCTAGTCATTTTTTTCGTCATCATTGCATGCCATCATCATTCTCAAAGCCGCTGTTTACTTCTAAGATCACTTTAGCACCGCCCTAAAAACCCGATTCAAATTCGACACAAACCTTCAAATAGGTATGTAATTCCCACACGACATCTGTCCTTCTCACTACCACGCATTAGTTTCGCTTCCCCACCCGCCATTTTTAAAAAGACCCAACGGGGCTCATTGCCTGCTTGAATTATGCAGAAACGGGCAGTGTTTAGGTCATGTAATCGATTTTGTTGGAAAGGGGAGAAATTGTGCTTTACAATGGTATTGACATTACAGTTGATCTGGAAGTATTACGTTTTTGGGGCGCTAAAATAAGGGCAATTGTACGGACCAAGGCGATGTTCGAGTTTACGTGAGTTTACTTTACATAACTAGCAGCCTATGGTCTAGCTACTGGTATACTCACCGCCACTGGGGACCAACAAACTCCAAGCACCTATTTCGCATGATGATCGCGTCTTTTGTCAGGGCATGCAAACCATGGTGGTGAGGGAGTCTGTTGTGAGGATAACTTGTGTAATTGCTGGCTAGAGTAAAATGGTAGTAAAACATCCTCTTGCGTGTTCATGGGTGTGGTTGCGATAGTAGAGGCCTTAGTGTGTGCGTGTGAATGTGTGTCTAGGTCTTAGTGTGTGGCTGTGTGTGCATACATGCATACGTGTGTGTGTGTGTGTGTGTGTGATCGCCAGTGGGTGGCTATGTCTCTGTCTAGTCCTGTTATCTGGAGACACAAAGAGTACACAGTGTTGTTTCCTCTACGCCATGCCTGACCTCACCCATAAGGCCATGCAGAGTGACAGTTCTCCCTACCTCCCACCCACAACTAGGGCTTAGAGTACTCGCTGATCACGAAAAACCAAAAAGTCTCCTCGCCCGTCCAATCTTTCCACCATTCCCTAGTCTCACTCCTAACCGTGTGTCTTCACCACGACAGTAGACCTACACTAATATGGTATCACTATGAGCCTGGCAAGGAAGGCTACATTAGCCCTGTTTTCCTTCAATCTCTTAATTTTCTTAGTTCCGTATGTCTGGTGGCAATGTTTTTTTTCTCTAGAGATTAGGGAGATTTCAGAGACCAACAGAATATAAGAGTCCCTAAGGATATGGAAGAATGTGAGGAGATTAACACTTTTCTTTGTACAGATAGACAGTGTCATTGAAATGCATTTGAGGATTGTATTTATTACAAAGCAATCAGAACATCTTGTCCAGTGTGAAACTGCTGATGAAAAGGTCTATAAACATCCTGAGTGGGATGGGAAGAAATTCCCTGCTTTTGTTATGTTTTAGTACATCAGACCCACACAACATGAGGCGGTAAAACAATATATATTTTTAGCCAGGTGGATATATTTAACCCACTTACCACACTTATTGAAGTCTAAACTGTTATAAAAAATATATTTTTACWGTATTTTTATTGCTGTATTTGTAGCTGCATGAGGCCAAGCGCTGCGTTGAGATTATTTTAATTCCTCCCTAGAGCAAGGACTGGACACATGTGGTGAGGTGTGTAGTTAAGGCCTTAGGGTACTTCACTGTATACCTCTGAAGCTGCAGAGAGCTTGTTATGTCTCTCCCTCAAACAGATGCAGTATATTTACATTGACTGGTGCTTTTATATCTGGCCCTTTCACAAAGGCCTTGGTCCCTCCCTGGAGTCTTCGTCCCACCAGAAAGAGTCCGCCCCTCTATCTGTCTGTCCGTCTCTCTCTCTGTTTGTGGGGAAGCGAGGAGGGATGCATATAATTGGGGGAAGGATGGGGGATAAATAGAGGGGTTAATGTGTAGCTGAGGAAGGTGAGCGCCTTCCTTTGTTTGGACTTCGTTAGGGAGTCAT
The DNA here is from genome assembly GCF_002910315.2 of Salvelinus sp. IW2-2015. Lineage (NCBI taxonomy): Eukaryota > Metazoa > Chordata > Actinopteri > Salmoniformes > Salmonidae > Salvelinus > Salvelinus sp. IW2-2015. The sequence continues at coordinate 28,554,074 of NC_036853.1, read as the reverse complement.
TATACTAAACAACGAGTGGTGAGTGGCTGCACAGAGAGGAATTCACCTTATTCAAAAGTTATCACAGATGTGCTCCTGCTCTCCTTGTGCTACGCACAGCTGGCCCAGAACTACCCATAACCCCCCTTGCTTCTCCATGCTATAGTACTATTGGCCATTGCTCTACTCTGAACAAAGGGCCAATTATTTATACCTCAATGGCTCTGAATCTGGAAAGTCACTTTAGCTGGACATAGACAGAGCCAGTACCAGCCCTAGTTCTAGCCTACTACACACAGCTGGCCCAAGTCCCCACAACTCCTCTCGCTTTCTTCTTTCTCCATGCTATAAGGCAGGGGTGTCAAACTCATTCCATGGAGGGACTAGTGTCTGCTGGTTTTTCATTTCAATCAAGACAGACACCAGGTTAGGGGAGTTCCTTACTAATCAATAAAGTACAAGGGATGAGTGAAGACTTGCAGACACTCGGCCTTCTGTGGCATGAGTTGGACACCATTGGGCTACTGTTCTGGAAAATAATTTCAGCTGGACAGAGTCAGCACCAGCTCAAGCCAGGCCACCGGCTGCAGATTCAGAACAATGGGCGGGTGCATGGGAGTCAGTTTCAGTCTGTGAAGCGCATTATCTGCTGCCAGCTCGGATAAAAGATGAAAGGTGGAGGGAAAGTTTGGGGGATTTCAGAGAGAGGATCTGCAGCAGCCGAATCAGGAAGTAAAAGTGCTAGAGGTTAATGGTCATCTCGGGCCTCGCTCTGTGAAATAGTTCAGTAGGGTTTCTCATCACACACTGTACAGAGACAGTGTACATCGCAAATGGTACTCTATTCATGATACCCCATGGATCCTGGTCAAAAGTAGTGCACTATAAAGGGAATAGGGTGCCATTTGGGACACATTACATCTCTCTGCCGTGTCAGTTAGGTCTCTATAATAGGTTTAATTGGACATTTGCCCCATGAATATGTCAGCAGCTGCAGGTCAATATAGTTTGTGAATGCATGCTTGCATATTATGTCAGCATGGGCAGCTATGGTACTGTTACTTTCCCCAATGAGAAACCAAAAATTGTCATTCCACAGAAATAGGAAACTAACAAATGAGCCACCGACAACTAGAACAAAACAGGTGGGTGTTTTAATATGGTTTCTGAAAAGCATACATGGGGGTGCCTACTGACTGCGTGCTGGCCAAGCAAACTCGCGTAGGATCTTAACACCCACCATGGATGCCCACTAGATTTGCCTGATATCAGACAAACTAAAGGAAAAGAAAACTCACACCAACTTAAGCAATGGAGTGCAAATAAACATGGCGTAAACAAACAGGTGAGACACGCTAAAAGGCTTTCTTTCACAACTTAAAGAGGAAGAGCTAAACAGCAGCATCATTCTTCCAACATCTCTCATACCAACTGAGGCACTGGGCTAGCCACTCTTAAATATCACCTGTTCCAGCACAGGTGAAACTAACGACTGACTAACGAGGCGACAGGTGCAACACATCCTGACCAACAAGGATGCTTCCAATCAGGGCAAACCACACCTAAACAGAACCAACCTCCATATCGAAAACGAAATCGAGCAAAACCCCAAAGCCTATAACAGCACCTACTGTATGTTAGCAGCCCTACTGCAGTACGTAGGCTATGCAGATAGTAGGCAGTGTAGAGCAGCGTAGTGCAGTGTCAGGGACTTTCCAGACCAGGTTTCAGTGGGTATGAAGTGCACTCCTTGTACAGACTGTGGCGATTACGCTACTGAAGGCCGCACTAAAACAAGTCTGACCAGACATGCAATATGGACCTATTACAAAAGAGCCTGCTCGCACAACAACAAAAAACACCCTATGCACTTCCCATAAAGGATCTTTAAAATCCCCATTTCAAATTGCCTTTAATTACATGAAAGACAATTTGAAGTCACAAGTCTCTCAGTGTTACTGAAAGACGTGTATTTTCCTAGCAGTATGCAAAGTACTCAATGCAAAGCTAAAGCAGTAAACTTCTGATTATGACCACAATGTCACATGCAAAGGTGAAAAGTTGATACAATAACACTTTGTAAGAAACTGCTCAATACCCAGTAATGCTGTTCATTTCCTCCATTTATTCTCTCCTCAGCTCCGAAACTTCCATGCCGTGCATTCCAAGCTTGGAATGTTCTTATTTTATGTTGCTTTGTCCCAGGAGATACAGAAAGAGGAGGCGGCCATTGTTTTTACCAGGCTGTTAGTAACCCTATAAGGAAGCTCACACACAGGCACACCCTCACAGACACAGACACCAGAGGGTGTGACAGGAGACTGAGCCGGTGGAAATCCCCTTATTTAGGGCCTAAATCAGAGGCTTGACTGACTGCAGCAGAGGCCCACTGTGGAGGGAGAGAGGGGACTGCAGCTGCTATTCTCATCTCTCGACTCAGTGGGCATCTGGCTAACCAGGTAGCTGCTCTAGTCTGCTGTGCCCTCATATTATAGTCTGCTGTGGCCTCACAAATTATTGTGCCATCTGTAACTATGTAGTTAAAGGAAAGATTCAGCCATGTAGAATGTTATATTGTTTTTGTGAATCTCTGAGTGATGTTCTATTGATTCCCGAGGTCATATTATCTTTTCATGTGTATCTGAGCTATTGTTGTTCAAGCAGGCAGAAATTCGGCCAGTATGACATACCTATCTCGAGTAATGTGTAATTTAATAACAGAGGGTCCATCACATTTCTCCTATTTGTCTGCCTCTTCAGTCCAGGGTGCATTACATGGTACCGTTGAGAATGTCAGACTTCACTCTGCGAGGGAGATCGATCTGCAGGTTGAACATGGTGAGATTAAAGACTCATAAATTGATAGTGTAGTTTGTTTAGGCGATTTTACAGCTAACTAGCTATTTCACATGCTGATAATGACTTTGGTATTATTGTGTGTAGCTAAGTTTCCTAGCTAGCTAGCCAGCCAGCCCATAGAGAGAGCATTGCACTGTGGGTTTGGTAGTCGACTTGAGCTGCAGCAGATTTCTACTAAGATTTTCACATTGCTACCAACCTTTATATAATGACAAAATGAAACATTTGTTCTCAAAAAATATTGTTCTCACATTATAGGATGGTTTTCGGTGAATTCTTCCTTTAAATCAGCAAGGTTATGAGAGACATAACATACATGAAGGGAACATTTTGACATTTGCCGTATGGTTGATGAGAAATGTACGGTCCCTTACTAGACGTCCGTGAACGTTTGTAAAATTCGCAGACGGCGGCGGGCCGTGCACTGGGGCCAGATCTTTCAGGAAGTCATCGATCGAAGTCTCTCGGACATTCGGTTTCCGTTTTATAAACTTTTCAAATTTTGGTAGTTTTTCCGCTGTCCCGGTAAATCCCACCAGAGGGCGAATGGAATCATATTGCAAAACATCACCAATCACGACGTGGCCTTTTCTCCTAAATGGAAAAGACTTCGAAGATGAAACTTGGTGAGCATAGGTTTGGCATAATGAGCAGTTGGCCCCGAACAAGATGGCGTCGAGGCTTCAACGCTTTTTGAGTTATGGCCATTTTTCTGGGATTAAAGGTCAAAAACGAAAATAGAGCGCTAATTTGACCGCTTCACGTCAAAGTACATGAACCTACGGTGCCAGGAAAAAAAGAACMAGCCATTTATCTATCGTAATTTAAGAGAAATCGTACAATGTACAATTGTTAATTTTCAAAAAAAAATGTTTTTTTCCCAAAAAAGTTACAGATCCAGTTGCAGCGTGTTCAGACAAATCTTTTTCAAGTGGGTTTCGGAGCTCTGCGAGATTTCTGGGATTTTCTGAAATAACACACACTTATTCAACCCTCTGTAAATAAGTCAGTTCTTAAGATAAAGACTTAAAACTCAAAATTCTATAAGAGCCTACCCCAAGGAGGATATGTGTTCACTTTCAGGTTCCTGTGTCAACCCGGAAGTGCCTTAAAATGGTGTCATAGTTGCTGTTTTGAAGGGTTAAAAAAGTCAGATCTTTTCAAAACTTCATACGTGTGATTAGGCAACCCTCATGAACTGTAAATCAGTCATTTCTCCCAACAGATGTCAAAGAAAAGCTCTACTCACACACACACAACACACACACACACACACACACACACACACACACACACACACCACACACACACACACACACACAACACACAACACACACATACACACACACACACACACACACACAGCAAGGATGCAGTGACAAAGTGCGGTGCTTAAAGACACTCAGAGCCTGCAATGGCATTACCATAATCTCTAGGCTGTGCCGAGTTCAACGAGATGCCCCGCTACACCGTAGCTTGCTCGGTCTGAGCTCAGCCACCATGAAAAAAGTAGGCCCATAATGAAGCCTGGCCCTAAATTGAAGGTGCTTTTGGGTGACAGCGGGAGAACAGTTACGTTTAGAAGCACAATTCGACCTCAGGAACATTCCTGAGGTCCTCCCGATCTGTGCAAGCCTAACCTTGACCATGTGGCATTAACCCTTAACAGTGAAAAGAAGGTGTTTACATCAAACAGTTTTCAATGACTTCTCTCCCCATAGGAATACATTGCCTGCACCCCTAAATTCAACCTGAAGCCTATGTGGGTTATGAATGCCTTATGAGCCTGTCTTCGATGACAATCCATCAGGCCACTATGAGGTCTACCTGTGTTGATTCTAAGMTTCCTGGAGCAACCGGAAGTGATTAAAATCACCCTAAAAGTGTTTTTCCATACCCAACCAGGAGTTTGAGAGAAATAGTGCATTCAACCCTGTGTAAATCGGTCAGTTCTTAACGTAAACACTTAAAACTCAGGATTCTGTAAAAGCATACCCCAATGAGGATATGTGTTTACTTTTAGCTTCCTGTGCTAACCGGAAGTGCCTTAAAATGGTGTCAAAGGGGCTGTTTCGAAGGGTTAAAAAAGTCAGATCTTTCCAAAACGTCATATGTGTGATTAGGCAACCCTCATGAACCGTAAATCAGTCATTCATCCCATCAGATTTCCAACAAAAACTCAAACACACACACAGCAAGGATGGAGTGACACAGTGTGGGGCTTAGAGCCACACAGATCCTGCAATAGTTAGCTTTGTTCAAACTATTAAAGAACCGTTAGACCTAGAGCTCTGAAACTTTAGAAACTTGTTCTAGAGCTCAGGGCGATAGTGCACGGTGAGTTATGTGGCTCTAGAAGGTTCTCAGACCGAGAAACAGCCTCATACATTCGCAATAACTTGCAATGAAACCGTAGGTGGATTGAAACCGTCTCGGCCCATAGAGACGGACCCCAACGTTTCTGTCCAATAGATCATTCGAGGACCCCGTAGCAATGCCCGGAAAAAGTGGATTTTCAGCACCAATTAAGGTCGCTGCTCGGGCTCCAAATGACCTATCGAGCCGAAACTTGGGATTCGAGGTCGCCTCAGCTAGGCCTACACACAATGTCAGAACTGGACCCGCAGCTAGATAGTAACTACGTGTTATATGTTTTTATTATGGTTTAAACAGAAGGTGCGGTGAATTTTGGGCCTGCTCTGAAATATGTGATAGTTGGCTTCTAAACGAGTTGGAAAAAGTGGGTGTGGTGTCAGTTTGATTCAGTTTGGTGTCAGAATGATATATAATTGACTGATGGACACTGACTTGCTAGTTGACTTTTGTACATTTGCAATATGTTTAAACAGTGAGGTACCATCACAAAAATGACATTCTGAAATCAACGAGCAATGGAGAGGAACCAGAATCACTGCCCGGCCATCCCGAGTTCATCGGGCCAATCAATTTTGCATTTCTGCAGTTTTTTTGAGCATGTCAAATTCGTGATTGTAAATGCCCATTGAAACATATTGCAAATGCACAGTACATTTCTAATATGATTCAACAGTGAAAAAACATCACCAAATGGACATGATGAAATCAACACAATAAGCGATGGAGAGGAACCACTATCACTGCCCTACCATCCCGAGTTCATCGGGCCAGTCAATTTCGCATTCCTGCAGTATTTTTGAGCAAATTTGTGATGGTAAATGCCCTTTGAAACATATTGCAAATGGACAGCCGTGCACCTGGTGATTGGAATGTGTTAACCAGAAGCACATTTTTAAAATGTTTTTTAATGCCTTTAGGGGGGAGCAAGGGGTCTATGGTTGGGTAGGGAGCACCCCCCCACCCGTGCCCCTTATCATTTTGGACGTTTTTCAAAAAATCTTTTGATTCAAAAAAATTCAAAAAAGTTATTTTCGACTTTTGACTTCCTATGAAATCATATTGCAAATGGACAAAACATATGCCTTATGGACAAGTAAAAAAATATATATATGATAATCAAATATGACAAAAGTATGTTCATACAGTTGTTATACATGTGTAATTGACAAAAAAATCCAGAAAGCACTTTTTTAAGGGGGTGATAAGTTTTTGATTTTTTTTCTCACATTTTAGACTTTTGACTTCCTATGAAATCATATTACAAATGGACAAAACATATGCCTTATGGACAACTAACAAATAAATAAAAATTATAATAATACAATTTGACAAAAATATGTTCATACAGTTCTTATACATGTGTAATTGACAAAAAAATCATTTTTTTTCCGAAAAACGGTCCAGAAAGCACTTTTTTAAGGGGGTGATAAGTTTTTGAACAAATTTTCAAATTTTCAACATTTTACTCTTGGGTCTTGACTTGTGTTACCTTTGCAATATGAACATTTACAGTGGAGCGCACTCGCCATCTATTGGATTTTTGCAGTGTTACACTTGGCATTTGCAATCAGTTTTGAATGAAACGACGTCCAATTGAGTGGTATTGTACATCGTGTATATGTTTCGTACGGTGCCAATAACATCCCATTCATTTTTGTCCATTTCAAGGGGGTGTTCCCTTACATACCTACCTTAAGGGACACCTGGTACGGGAGCCGTATGATCGGTGAAGATTCTCCCATTGCGAATGTACGGTCCCTTACCGCACGTCCGACTTTGTCTCGGAAAATCGCGGACGGCGTCGGGCCGAGGGCGGGGGGGAGCTCTTTCGGGAAGTCATCGAAGAAATCGTCTCGGACGTTCGGTCACCGTTTTATAAAAATAACACATTTTTGACTTGGACTCCGCATTCTCGAAAATTCCCACAAGGGGGAAAATAAATCATATTGCAGGCGCACGAACACGGGGCAAACGAGCGCGGCCTTTTCTCCTAAACGGAAAATATTTCGAAGACGAAACTCGGCGAGCGTAGGTTTGGAGTAAAGGGCAGTTGGCCCCGAACGAGATGGCGTCGAGGCCTCTGCGCTTTTTTAGTTATGGCCATTTTTCTGGGATTAAAGGTCAAAAACGCAAAGTAGGGTGCAATTTGACCGCTTCACGTCAAAGTACATAAGCATACGGTGTCAGGAAAAAAAGAACCAGCCGTTTATCTATCGTAATTTAAGAGAAATCGTACATTGTCCATTTGGTGATGTTCACGAAGAGGATTTTTTTTCTCCAAAAAAATCACAGATCCAGTTGCAGTTTGTTCACACGAACATTTTTAAAGTGGGTCTCGAAGCTCTGCGAGAATTCTGTGATTTTATGTGATTTTATGAAGTAACACACACTCATTTAACCCCTGAATCGATAAAAGCGTTCATCTCTAAGCTCTGATCCTTATTCATAAGGGTCGCAGGAAAACGGGGTCTGACAGGATCTTTGAGGGGTTGAAACTGGCTCGCTAACATTCCTCCCGAAACTAGCGAGCCGGGCAGTTTAACGAGCGCTGTGGACAAGCGGAGATGTAATGTCCCGAGCTACCACAGTAGAAACAGCTGTTGATCTCACGTCTACGTTGGCGCTCCTCCTTAGTTAGCCCGTGTCGCCCCACTTGCATTGGTTCAGAATCTGGTGGCAAGACCCCTCCACTAATCCCGTGTGGGGAATAACGATCAATACGTTCTGGTTCACTTCCTGAACCGAATGGTACCCGAGTTGCTGATTGATTGGATGGACCCCACTGCTTCTCCTCCTTCTCTCTCGGACTCTATTATCTCCCGAATAGATAAAGTGACCAAGCTGTCTAGGTCACTAGGCTCTGGATAGGATATCAGCTCGTCCTTGAGTTGCTCCGACAACCCCTTGTAAAAAGCCGCTTGTAGTGACTCCTCATTCCAACCACTCTCCACCGCCAATGTCCTGAACTCGATCATAAAGTCTGCCACACTGCGAGCTCCTTGGCGAAGAGTGAACAAACGTTTAGCTGCGTCCTTACCTCGGACTGGATGGTCAAAAAGCTTTCTCATCTCTCCCGTGAACTCCTGATATGAAGCCATGCAGGTCCCCTGTCGTTCCCAAACGGCTGAAGCCCATTCCAGAGCTCTTCCACGCAGCAGTTCAATAACAAAGGCTATCCTAGCCTTGTCAGTGGCGTAAGAATGGGGCTGCAGATCAAACACTAACCCACACTGCATAAGAAACGAACGGCATCTTCCCAAATCCCCTTCATACTTATCAGGCGTCGGTACCTTGGGTTCACGGAAGGAAACAGCTCCAGACACGGCAGGTGAGATGGGTGAAACAGGTGGTGAATGAATCGCCGGCAAACTGAGCTGATCCTGGATTTGTGTCAAGCTAGCAGATAAGTTCTGGATTGAACCCGCTATCTCCTGTAGCRCCGTCTTGTGTTGTCCCAATGTCTTCCCCTGCTGGGTAATGGCATGGCAAACGGAGTCCAGGTCCGCTGGGTTCATCCTTGGCCGGATCGTTCTGTCACGTTCTTTCAAAATCGAACCCAGAAGCAGACCAGGACAAGGAGCGTAGGAAGAAGGTGAGTATTTATTTACAAGTGAATGTGAATGGGTAGATATATCCAGGTGGTGTAGCGGGCAGCGGTGGTGAGTTGATGGGAGTAAATAGGTGAATCCAATGGGGTAGCGGAATCCTCCGACGACCAGGCGGGAATGGGGTAAATGATCCGGGTGAGTAACTGAAGACAAAACAAACGGAGGTAAGTTTAAGGCAAGCAATACGTAAAAAAACAACAAAACAAATACTATCCAACTTGAGGCTGATACTATGGCACAACATACTGTTCATGGCTAACGATCCGGCAGGGAATGGATGTCAGGTCCGGGCTTATGAAGAGAAGAGATGATGATCAGGACCAGGTGTGCAGATAGCTGATGGGATACAGGTGCGGGTAATCAGAACTCCCAACTGGCTACATTGCCCGGCAACCAGACAGGGTGCGTTCCAGGACGCCGGAAAAAACACTCCAGGACAGAACACAGGCAAAAAAAACGACTCAGGAAACGGGATTCGTGACAGACAGTGCCTGCGGTAGTTACTTTTGTTCCAACTTTTATTAAAGAACCGTCAGACCTAGAGTTCTGAAAATTTACAAACCTGTTCTAGACCTCAGGTCGATTGTGCACGGTGAATTATGTGGCTCTAGAAGGTTCTCGGATCGATAAAAAGCATMGTGTATTTGCCATGTTTTCAATTCATTTTGAGCTCAACGAAACTGGCGACATTTAGAAAAGTCCCAGAGTCTCAAGATTAGGTGCATTGAAACCGGCTCGGCCCATAGAGACAGACCCCAACAAGCCTGTTCGATTTTGTATTTCTAAAGTATTTAAAGAATTTAAAGAATGCACGTTACATTTGCAATATGATTCAACACATCATATTGCAAAAGTAACAGTGTGTGTTATGTTTGCAATATGATTCAACACATCATATTGCAAACGTAACAGTGTGTGTTACATTTGCAATATGATGTGTTGAATCATATTGCAAACGTAACAGTGTGTGTTACTTTTGCAATATGATGTGTTGAATCATATTGCAAATGTAACGTGCATTTTCTTTAAATAAACCCTATGTGGGTTATGAATGTCTTATGAACCAGTCTTCAATGACAATCCATCAAGCCACTATGAGGTCTACCTGTGTCGATTCTAAGCTTCCTGGAGCAACCGGAAGTGATAAAATCACCCTAAAAGTGTTTTGCCATACCCAACCAGCAGTTTGTGATATATAGTGCATTCAACCCTGTGTAAATCAGTCAGTTCTTAACGTATAGACTTAAAACTCAGGATTCTCTAAGAGCATACCCCGATCAGGATATCTCTTTACTTAGCTTCCTGTGACAACCGGAAGTGCCTTAAAATGGGGTCAAGGTGCTGTTTCGAAGGGTTAAAAAAGTCAGATCTTTCCAAAACTTTAAGTGTGTGATTAGGCAACCTTCATGAACTGTAAATCAGTCATTCTCAAACAGATGTCAAAGAAAAGCTCACACACACACACAAGTCCAAACTGTTCGTGCACCTGGTATTTTTTTTGGGTTACCAGGTGCCATTTTTCAAGATGGTTGAAATTGCATTTAGGGGGCATCCAGACTTCCATACCCGCACTGGGAGCACTATTCTACGGACAAAAATCAATGGGTGTTGGCCTGAGTGATTTATGGAGGTTTTCCAAAAAACTCTAAAAATATTCTAAGTCTAAACTTTTCGTGCACCTGGTATTTTTTTGGGGTTACCAGTGCCAATACTCAAGACGGTTGAAATTGCTTTTAGGGGGCATCCAGACTTCCATACCCGCTCTGGGAGCACTATTCTACGGACAAAAACAATGGGTGTTGGCCTGAGTGATTTATGGAGTTTTCCAAAAACGTCAGAAAATATTCTGTTTTTTTTTCTGGAAAATATTTTATGTTTTTTCTTCTCGAGTCAATGGCCTGAGTGATTTATGGAGTTTTCCAAAAAACTCTAAAAATATTCTAAGTCCAAACTTTTCGTGCACCTGGTATTTTTTGGGGGTTACCAGGTGCCAATACTCCAAAACTTTAAGTGTGTGATTAGGCAACCTTCATGAACTGTAAATCAGTCATTTCTCTAAACAGATGTCAAAAGAAAAGCTCACACACACACACAAGTCCAAACTGTTCGTGCACCTGGTATTTTTTTTGGGTTACCAGGTGCCATTTTTCAAGATGGTTGAAATTGCATTTAGGGGGCATCCAGACTTCCATACCCGCACTGGGAGCACTATTCTACGGACAAAAACAATGGGTGTTGGCCTGAGTGATTATGGAGGTTTTCCAAAAAACTCTAAAAATATTCTAAGTCTAAACTTTCGTGCACCTGGTATTTTTTTGGGGTTACCAGGTGCCAATACTCAAGACGGTTGAAATTGCTTTTAGGGGGCATCCAGACTTCCATACCCGCTCTGGGAGCACTATTCTACGGACAAAAATCAATGGGTGTTGGCCTGAGTGATTTATGGAGGTTT